>NW_027616501.1:0-280919 GCF_964187855.1 Myxine glutinosa | reverse complement strand
ACAAGTGCAAAAGTGGTTTCCTGCACCAACACAAGTGCGAAATGTGGTTTTCAACACTAACACAAGTGCGAAAAGTGGTTTTTCAACACTAACACAAGTGCGAAAAGTGTTTTTTCCACACTAATACAAGTGCAAAAGTGGTTTCCTGCACCATCACAAGTGCGAAAAGTGGTTTTTCAACACTAACACAAGTGCGAAAAGTGGTTTTTCAACACTATCACAAGTGCAAAAAGTGTTTTTTCCACACTAATACAAGTGCAAAAGTGGTTTCCTGCACCAACACAAGTGCGAAAAGTGGTTTTTCAACACTAACACAAGTGCGAAAAGTGGTTTTTCAACACTATCACAAGTTCAAAAAGTGCTTTTTCCACTCTAATACAAGTGCAAAAGTGGTTTCATGCACCAACACAAGTGCGAAAAGTGGTTTTTCAACACTATCACAAGTGCAAATAGTGTTTTTTCCACACTAATACAAGTGCAAAAGTGGTTTCCTGCACCAACACAAGTGCGAAAAGTGGTTTTTCAACACTAACACAAGTGCGAAAAGTGGTTTTTCAACACTATCACAAGTGCAAAAAGTGTTTTTTCCACACTAATACAAGTGCAAAAGTGGTTTCCTGCACCAACATAAGTGCGAAAAGTGGTTTTTCAACACTAACACAAGTGCGAAAATTGGTTTTTCAACACTAACACAAGTGCGAAAAGTGGTTTTTCCACACTAATACAAGTGCAAAAGTGGTTTCCTGCACCAACACAAGTGCGAAAAGTGGTTTTTCAACACTAACACAAGTGCGAAAAGTGGTTTTTCAACACTAACACAAGTGTGAAAAGTGTTTTTTCCACACTAATACAAGTGCAAAAGTGGTTTCCTGCACCAACACAAGTGCGAAAAGTGGTTTTTCAACACTAACACAAGTGCGAAAAGTGGTTTTTCAACACTATCACAAGTGCAAAAAGTGTTTTTTCCACACTAATACAAGTGCAAAAGTGGTTTCCTGCACCAAAATAAGTGCGAAAAGTGGTTTTTCAACACTAACACAAGTGCGAAAAGTGGTTTTTCAACACTAACACAAGTGCGAAAAGTGGTTTTTCCACACTAACACAAGTGCAAAAGTGGTTTCCTGCACCAACACAAGTGCGAAAAGTGGTTTTTCAACACTAACACAAGTGCAAAAAGTGGTTTTTCAACACTATCACAAGTGCGAAAAGTGTTTTTTCCACACTAATACAAGTGCAAATGTGGTTTCCTGCACCATCACAAGTGCGAAAAGTGGTTTTTCAACACTAACACAAGTGCGAAAAGTGGTTTTTCAACACTATCTCAAGTGCAAAAAGTGTTTTTTCCACACTAATACAAGTGCAAGAGTGGTTTCCTGCACCAACACAAGTGCAAAAAGTGGTTTTTCAACACTAACACAAGTGCGAAAAGTGTTTTTTCCACACTAATACAAGTGCAAGAGTGGTTTCCTGCACCAACACAAGTGCAAAAAGTGGTTTTTCAACACTAACACAAGTGCGAAAAGTGTTTTTTCCACACTAATACAAGTGCAAAAGTGGTTTCCTGCACCAACACAAGTGCGAAAAGTGGTTTTTCAACACTAACACAAGTGCGAAAAGTGGTTTTTCAACACTAACACAAGTGCGAAAAGTGGTTTTTCCACACTAATACAAGTGCAAAAGTGGTTTCCTGCACCAAAATAAGTGCGAAAAGTGGTTTTTCAACACTAACACAAGTGCGAAAAGTGGTTTTTCAACACTAACACAAGTGCGAAAAGTGGTTTTTCCACACTAACACAAGTGCAAAAGTGGTTTCCTGCACCAACACAAGTGCGAAAAGTGGTTTTTCAACACTAACACAAGTGCAAAAAGTGGTTTTTCAACACTATCACAAGTGCGAAAAGTGTTTTTTCCACACTAATACAAGTGCAAATGTGGTTTCCTGCACCATCACAAGTGCGAAAAGTGGTTTTTCAACACTAACACAAGTGCGAAAAGTGGTTTTTCAACACTATCTCAAGTGCAAAAAGTGTTTTTTCCACACTAATACAAGTGCAAGAGTGGTTTCCTGCACCAACACAAGTGCAAAAAGTGGTTTTTCAACACTAACACAAGTGCGAAAAGTGTTTTTTCCACACTAATACAAGTGCAAGAGTGGTTTCCTGCACCAACACAAGTGCAAAAAGTGGTTTTTCAACACTAACACAAGTGCGAAAAGTGTTTTTTCCACACTAATATAAGTGCAAAAGTGGTTTCCTGCACCAACACAAGTGCGAAAAGTGGTTTTTCAACACTAACACAAGTGCGAAAAGTGGTTTTTCAACACTAACACAAGTGCGAAAAGTGGTTTTTCAACACTAACACAAGTGCGAAAAGTGGTTTTTCCACACTAATACAAGTGCAAAAGTGGTTTCCTGCACCAACACAAGTGCGAAAAGTGGTTTTTCAACACTAACACAAGTGCGAAAAGTGGTTTTTCAACACTATCACAAGTGCAAAAGTGGTTTCCTGCACCAACACAAGTGCAAAAGTGTTTTTCAAAACTAACACAAGTGCGAAAAGTTGTTTTTCAACACTAACACAAGTGCAAAAAGTGGTTTTTCAACACTATCTCAAGTGCAAAATGTGTTTTTTCCACACTAATACAAGTGCAAAAGTGGTTTCCTGCACCAACACAAGTGCGAAAAGTGGTTTTTCAACACTAACACAAGTGCGAAAAGTGGTTTTTCAACACTAACACATGTGCGAAAAGTGTTTTTTCCACACTAATACAAATGCAAAAGTGGTGTCCTGCACCAACACAAGTGCGAAAAGTGGTTTTTCAACACTAACACAAGTGCAAAAAGTGTTTTTTCCACACTAATACAAGTGCAAAAGTGGTTTCCTGCACCAACACAAGTGCGAAATGTGGTTTTCAACACTAACACAAGTGCGAAAAGTGGTTTTTCAACACTAACACAAGTGCGAAAAGTGTTTTTTCCACACTAATACAAGTGCAAAAGTGGTTTCCTGCACCATCACAAGTGCGAAAAGTGGTTTTTCAACACTAACACAAGTGCGAAAAGTGGTTTTTCAACACTATCACAAGTGCAAAAAGTGTTTTTTTCCACACTAATACAAGTGCAAAAGTGGTTTCCTGCACCAACACAAGTGCGAAAAGTGGTTTTTCAACACTAACACAAGTGCAAAAAGTGGTTTTTCAACACTATCACAAGTTCAAAAAGTGCTTTTTCCACTCTAATACAAGTGCAAAAGTGGTTTCCTGCACCAACATAAGTGCGAAAAGTGGTTTTTCAACACTAACACAAGTGCGAAAAGTGGTTTTTCAACACTAACACAAGTGCGAAAAGTGGTTTTTCCACACTAATACAAGTGCAAAAGTGGTTTCCTGCACCAACACAAGTGCGAAAAGTGGTTTTTCAACACTAACACAAGTGCGAAAAGTGGTTTTTCAACACTAACACAAGTGCGAAAAGTGGTTTTTCCACACTAATACAAGTGCAAAAGTGGTTTCCTGCACCAACACAAGTGCGAAAAGTGGTTTTTCAACACCAACACAAGTGCGAAAAGTGGTTTTTCAACACCAGCATAAGTGCAAAAAGTGGTTTTTCCACACTAATACAAGTGCAAAAGTGGTTTCCTGCACCAACACAAGTGCGAAAAGTGGTTTTTCAACACTAACACAAGTGCGAAAAGTGGTTTTTCAACACTATCACAAGTGCAAAAAGTGTTTTTTCCACACTAATACAAGTGCAAAAGTGGTTTCCTGCACCAACACAAGTGCGAAAAGTGGTTTTTCAACACTAACACAAGTGCGAAAAGTGGTTTTTCAACACTATCACAAGTGCAAAAAGTGTTTTTTCCACACTAATACAAGTGCAAAAGTGGTTTCCTGCACCAACACAAGTGCGAAAAGTGGTTTTTCAACACTAACACAAGTGCGAAAAGTGGTTTTTCCACACTAATACAAGTTCAAAGTGGTTTCCTGCACCAACACAAGTGCGAAAAGTGGTTTTTCAACACTAACACAAGTGCGAAAAGTGGTTTTTCAACACAAGCACAAGTGCAAAAAGTGTTTTTTCCACACTAATACATGTGCAAAAGTGGTTTCCTGCACCAACACAAGTGCGAAAAGTGGTTTTTCAACACTAACACAAGTGCAAAAAGTGGTTTTTCAACACTAACACATGTGCGAAAAGTGGTTTTTCAACACTAACACAAGTGCGAAAAGTGTTTTTTCCACACTAATACAAGTGCAAAAGTGGTTTCCTGCACCAACACAAGTGCGAAAAGTGGTTTTTCAACACTAACACAAGTGTGAAAAGTGGTTTTTCAACACTAACACGAGTGCGAAAAGTGGTTTTTCAACACTATCACAAGTGCAAAAAGTGTTTTTTCCACACTAATACAAGTGCAAAAGTGGTTTCCTGCACCAACACAAGTGCGAAAAGTGGTTTTCCAACACTAACACAAGTGCGAAAAGTGGTTTTTCAACACTATCACAAGTGCAAAAAGTGTTTTTTCCACACTAATACAAGTGCAAAAGTGGTTTCCTGCACCAACACAAGTGCGAAAAGTGGTTTTTCAACACTAACACAAGTGCGAAAAGTGGTTTTTCAACACTATCACAAGTGCAAAAAGTGTTTTTTCCACACTAATACAAGTGCAAAAGTGGTTTCCTGCACCAACACAAGTGCGAAAAGTGGTTTTTCAACACTAACACAAGTGCGAAAAGTGGTTTTTCCACACTAATACAAGTTCAAAAGTGGTTTCCTGCACCAACACAAGTGCGAAAAGTGGTTTTTCAACACTAACACAAGTGCGAAAAGTGGTTTTTCAACACAAGCACAAGTGCAAAAAGTGTTTTTTCCACACTAATACAAGTGCAAAAGTGGTTTCCTGCACCAACACAAGTGAGAAAAGTGGTTTTTCAACACTAACACAAGTGCGAAAAGTGGTTTTTCAACACTAACACATGTGCGAAAAGTGGTTTTTCAACACTAACACAAGTGCGGAAAGTGTTTTTTCCACACTAATACAAGTGCAAAAGTGGTTTCCTGCACCAACACAAGTGCGAAAAGTGGTTTTTCAACACTAACACAAGTGCGAAAAGTGGTTTTTCAACACTAACACGAGTGCGAAAAGTGGTTTTTCAAGACTATCACAAGTGCAAAAAGTGTTTTTTCCACACTAATACAAGTGCAAAAGTGGTTTCCTGCACCAACACAAGTGCGAAAAGTGGTTTTCCAACACTAACACAAGTGCGAAAAGTGGTTTTTCAACACTAACATAAGTGCAAAAAGTGTTTTTTCCACACTAATACAAGTGCAAAAGTGGTTTCCTGCACCAACACAAGTGCGAAAAGTGGTTTTTCAACACTAACACAAGTGCGAAAAGTGGTTTTTCCACACTAATACAAGTTCAAAAGTGGTTTCCTGCACCAACACAAGTGCGAAAAGTGGTTTTTCAACACTAACACAAGTGCGAAAAGTGGTTTTTCAACACAAGCACAAGTGCAAAAAGTGTTTTTTCCACACTAATACAAGTGCAAAAGTGGTTTCCTGCACCAACACAAGTGCGAAAAGTGGTTTTTCAACACTAACACAAGTGCGAAAAGTGGTTTTTCAACACTAACACATCTGCGAAAAGTGGTTTTTCAACACTAACACAAGTGCAAAAAGTGTTTTTTCCACACTAATACAAGTGCAAAAGTGGTTTCCTGCACCAACACAAGTGCGAAAAGTGGTTTTTCAACACTAACACAAGTGCGAAAAGTGGTTTTTCAACACTAACACGAGTGCGAAAAGTGGTTTTTCAACACTATCACAAGTGCAAAAAGTGTTTTTTTCCACACTAATACAAGTGCAAAAGTGGTTTCCTGCACCAACACAAGTGCGAAAAGTGGTTTTCCAACACTAACACAAGTGCGAAAAGTGGTTTTTCAACACTAACACAAGTGCGAAAAGTGGTTTTTCAACACTATCACAAGTGCAAAAAGTGTTTTTGCCACACTAATACAAGTGCAAAAGTGGTTTCCTGCACCAACACAAGTGCGAAAAGTGGTTTTTCAATACTAACACAAGTGCGAAAGTGGTTTTTCAACACTAACACAAGTGCGAAAAGTGGTTTTTTCCACACTAATACACATGCAAAAGTGGTTTCCTGCACCAACACAAGTGCGAAAAGTGGTTTTTCAACACTAACACAAGTGCGAAAAGTGGTTTTTCAACACTATCTCAAGTGCAACTAGAATCCGGGCACTCGGTAGAGCGCATACCTTCGCCGCAGCTACTGTTCTGAACTTGGCATGGGAGTGTATGCGATGTGAAACTTTATGTGAAATGCGATCGATTTTAAAAATCAGAATTTGAGCAAATCTGTTTCATTCGTCTGTTAATATGCCTCCCCGATTGACAAATCTGCAATTTGAATTTCATTTGAGGTTGAAATGATTGCGGGAGATCGCGTTATAGTGATGACGTCTTGGATGGACATCCTCTTCTTCAGTCGCTCATAACTTTGAGTGAAATACGATCGAGTTAAAAATAGTCAGAATTTGAGCAAATCTGTTTCATTCGTTTGTTAATATGCCTCATCTCTTGACAAATCTGCAATTATAAATTTTTTTGAGGTTGAAATGATCGCGGGAGATCGCGTTATAGTGATGACGTCCTGGATGGACATCTTCTTCTTCAGTCGCTCATAACTTTGAGTGAAATACGATCGAGTTAAAAATAGTCAGAATTTGAGCAAATCTGTTTCCCAAAATCTAATCAAATGTGTCCCGTATAATAACCAATCATCCCACCAAATTTCATGCAATTCGGTTGAATACTTTTTGAGTTATGCGATTAACATACACACACACAGACATACAAATAAATACACAGCGATCAAAACATAACCTTCCGCTTTTGCGAAGGTAAAAAGTGTTTTTTCCACACTAATACAAGTGCAAGAGTGGTTTCCTGCACCAACACAAGTGCAAAAAGTGGTTTTTCAACACTAACACAAGTGCGAAAAGTGGTTTTTCAACACTAACACATGTGCGAAAAGTGGTTTTTCCACACTAACAAGTGCAAAAGTGGTTTCCTGCACCAACACAAGTGCGAAAAGTGGTTTTTCAACACTAACACAAGTGCAAAAAGTGGTTTTTCAACACTATCACAAGTTCAAAAAGTGCTTTTTCCACTCTAATACAAGTGCAAAAGTGGTTTCCTGCACCAACATAAGTGCGAAAAGTGGTTTTTCAACACTAACACAAGTGCGAAAAGTGGTTTTTCAACACTAACACAAGTGCGAAAAGTGGTTTTTCCACACTAATACAAGTGCAAAAGTGGTTTCCTGCACCAACACAAGTGCGAAAAGTGGTTTTTCAACACTAACACAAGTGCGAAAAGTGGTTTTTCAACACTAACACAAGTGCGAAAAGTGGTTTTTCCACACTAATACAAGTGCAAAAGTGGTTTCCTGCACCAACACAAGTGCGAAAAGTGGTTTTTCAACACCAACACAAGTGCGAAAAGTGGTTTTTCAACACTAGCATAAGTGCAAAAAGTGGTTTTTCCACACTAATACAAGTGCAAAAGTGGTTTCCTGCACCAACACAAGTGCGAAAAGTGGTTTTTCAACACTAACACAAGTGCGAAAAGTGGTTTTTCAACACTATCACAAGTGCAAAAAGTGTTTTTTCCACACTAATACAAGTGCAAAAGTGGTTTCCTGCACCAACACAAGTGCGAAAAGTGGTTTTTCAACACTAACACAAGTGCGAAAAGTGGTTTTTCAACACTATCACAAGTGCAAAAAGTGTTTTTTCCACACTAATACAAGTGCAAAAGTGGTTTCCTGCACCAACACAAGTGCGAAAAGTGGTTTTTCAACACTAACACAAGTGCGAAAGTGGTTTTTCCACACTAATACAAGTTCAAAAGTGGTTTCCTGCACCAACACAAGTGCGAAAAGTGGTTTTTCAACACTAACACAAGTGCGAAAAGTGGTTTTTCAACACAAGCACAAGTGCAAAAAGTGTTTTTTCCACACTAATACATGTGCAAAAGTGGTTTCCTGCACCAACACAAGTGCGAAAAGTGGTTTTTCAACACTAACACAAGTGCAAAAAGTGGTTTTTCAACACTAACACATGTGCGAAAAGTGGTTTTTCAACACTAACACAAGTGCGAAAAGTGTTTTTTCCACACTAATACAAGTGCAAAAGTGGTTTCCTGCACCAACACAAGTGCGAAAAGTGGTTTTTCAACACTAACACAAGTGTGAAAAGTGGTTTTCAACACTAACACGAGTGCGAAAAGTGGTTTTTCAACACTATCACAAGTGCAAAAAGTGTTTTTTCCACACTAATACAAGTGCAAAAGTGGTTTCCTGCACCAACACAAGTGCGAAAAGTGGTTTTCCAACACTAACACAAGTGCGAAAAGTGGTTTTTCAACACTATCACAAGTGCAAAAAGTGTTTTTTTCCACACTAATACAAGTGCAAAAGTGGTTTCCTGCACCAACACAAGTGCGAAAAGTGGTTTTTCAACACTAACACAAGTGCGAAAAGTGGTTTTTCAACACTATCACAAGTGCAAAAAGTGTTTTTTCCACACTAATACAAGTGCAAAAGTGGTTTCCTGCACCAACACAAGTGCGAAAAGTGGTTTTTCAACACTAACACAAGTGCGAAAAGTGGTTTTTCCACACTAATACAAGTTCAAAAGTGGTTTCCTGCACCAACACAAGTGCGAAAAGTGGTTTTTCAACACTAACACAAGTGCGAAAAGTGGTTTTTCAACACAAGCACAAGTGCAAAAAGTGTTTTTTCCACACTAATACAAGTGCAAAAGTGGTTTCCTGCACCAACACAAGTGCGAAAAGTGGTTTTTCAACACTAACACAAGTGCGAAAAGTGGTTTTTCAACACTAACACATGTGCGAAAAGTGGTTTTTCAACACTAACACAAGTGCGGAAAGTGTTTTTTCCACACTAATACAAGTGCAAAAGTGGTTTCCTGCACCAACACAAGTGCGAAAAGTGGTTTTTCAACACTAACACAAGTGCGAAAAGTGGTTTTTCAACACTAACACGAGTGCGAAAAGTGGTTTTTCAAGACTATCACAAGTGCAAAAAGTGTTTTTTCCACACTAATACAAGTGCAAAAGTGGTTTCCTGCACCAACACAAGTGCGAAAAGTGGTTTTCCAACACTAACACAAGTGCGAAAAGTGGTTTTTCAACACTAACATAAGTGCAAAAAGTGTTTTTTCCACACTAATACAAGTGCAAAAGTGGTTTCCTGCACCAACACAAGTGTGAAAAGTGGTTTTTCAACACTAACACAAGTGCGAAAAGTGGTTTTTCCACACTAATACAAGTTCAAAAGTGGTTTCCTGCACCAACACAAGTGCGAAAAGTGGTTTTTCAACACTAACACAAGTGCGAAAAGTGGTTTTTCAACACAAGCACAAGTGCAAAAAGTGTTTTTTCCACACTAATACAAGTGCAAAAGTGGTTTCCTGCACCAACACAAGTGCGAAAAGTGGTTTTTCAACACTAACACAAGTGCGAAAAGTGGTTTTTCAACACTAACACATCTGCGAAAAGTGGTTTTTCAACACTAACACAAGTGCAAAAAGTGTTTTTTCCACACTAATACAAGTGCAAAAGTGGTTTCCTGCACCAACACAAGTGCGAAAAGTGGTTTTTCAACACTAACACAAGTGCGAAAAGTGGTTTTTCAACACTAACACGAGTGCGAAAAGTGGTTTTTCAACACTATCACAAGTGCAAAAAGTGTTTTTTCCACACTAATACAAGTGCAAAAGTGGTTTCCTGCACCAACACAAGTGCGAAAAGTGGTTTTCCAACACTAACACAAGTGCGAAAAGTGGTTTTTCAACACTAACACAAGTGCGAAAAGTGGTTTTTCAACACTATCACAAGTGCAAAAAGTGTTTTTGCCACACTAATACAAGTGCAAAAGTGGTTTCCTGCACCAACACAAGTGCGAAAAGTGGTTTTTCAACACTAACACAAGTGCGAAAAGTGGTTTTTCAACACTAACACAAGTGCGAAAAGTGGTTTTTCCACACTAATACACATGCAAAAGTGGTTTCCTGCACCAACACAAGTGCGAAAAGTGGTTTTTCAACACTAACACAAGTGCGAAAAGTGGTTTTTCAACACTATCTCAAGTGCAAAAAGTGTTTTTTCCACACTAATACAAGTGCAAGAGTGGTTTCCTGCACCAACACAAGTGCAAAAAGTGGTTTTTCAACACTAACACAAGTGCGAAAAGTGGTTTTTCAACACTAACACATGTGCGAAAAGTGGTTTTTCCACACTAACAAGTGCAAAAGTGGTTTCCTGCACCAACACAAGTGCGAAAAGTGGTTTTTCAACACTAACACAAGTGCAAAAAGTGGTTTTTCAACACTATCTCAAGTGCAAAAAGTGTTTTTTCCACACTAATACAAGTGCAAAAGTGGTTTCCTTCACCAACACAAGTGCGAAAAGTGGTTTTTCAACACTAACACGAGTGCGAAAAGTGGTTTTTCAACACTAACACATGTGCGAAAAGTGGTTTTTCCACACTAATACAAATGCAAAAGTGGTGTCCTGCACCAACACAAGTGCGAAAAGTGGTTTTTCAACACTAACACAAGTGCAAAAAGAGTTTTTTCCACACTAATACAAGTGCAAAAGTGGTTTCCTGCACCAACACAAGTGCGAAATGTGGTTTTCAACACTAACACAAGTGCGAAAAGTGGTTTTTCAACACTAACACAAGTGCGAAAAGTGTTTTTTCCACACTAATACAAGTGCAAAAGTGGTTTCCTGCACCATCACAAGTGCGAAAAGTGGTTTTTCAACACTAACACAAGTGCGAAAAGTGGTTTTTCAACACTATCACAAGTGCAAAAAGTGTTTTTTCCACACTAATACAAGTGCAAAAGTGGTTTCCTGCACCAACACAAGTGCGAAAAGTGGTTTTTCAACACTAACACAAGTGCAAAAAGTGGTTTTTCAACACTATCACAAGTTCAAAAAGTGCTTTTTCCACTCTAATACAAGTGCAAAAGTGGTTTCCTGCACCAACATAAGTGCGAAAAGTGGTTTTTCAACACTAACACAAGTGCGAAAAGTGGTTTTTCAACACTAACACAAGTGCGAAAAGTGGTTTTTCCACACTAATACAAGTGCAAAAGTGGTTTCCTGCACCAACACAAGTGCGAAAAGTGGTTTTTCAACACTAACACAAGTGCGAAAAGTGGTTTTTCAACACTAACACAAGTGCGAAAAGTGGTTTTTCCACACTAATACAAGTGCAAAAGTGGTTTCCTGCACCAACACAAGTGCGAAAAGTGGTTTTTCAACACCAACACAAGTGCGAAAAGTGGTTTTTCAACACTAGCATAAGTGCAAAAAGTGGTTTTTCCACACTAATACAAGTGCAAAAGTGGTTTCCTGCACCAACACAAGTGCGAAAAGTGGTTTTTCAACACTAACACAAGTGCGAAAAGTGGTTTTTCAACACTATCACAAGTGCAAAAAGTGTTTTTTCCACACTAATACAAGTGCAAAAGTGGTTTCCTGCACCAACACAAGTGCGAAAAGTGGTTTTTCAACACTAACACAAGTGCGAAAAGTGGTTTTTCAACACTATCACAAGTGCAAAAAGTGTTTTTTCCACACTAATACAAGTGCAAAAGTGGTTTCCTGCACCAACACAAGTGCGAAAAGTGGTTTTTCAACACTAACACAAGTGCGAAAAGTGGTTTTTCCACACTAATACAAGTTCAAAAGTGGTTTCCTGCACCAACACAAGTGCGAAAAGTGGTTTTTCAACACTAACACAAGTGCGAAAAGTGGTTTTTCAACACAAGCACAAGTGCAAAAAGTGTTTTTTCCACACTAATACATGTGCAAAAGTGGTTTCCTGCACCAACACAAGTGCGAAAAGTGGTTTTTCAACACTAACACAAGTGCAAAAAGTGGTTTTTCAACACTAACACATGTGCGAAAAGTGGTTTTTCAACACTAACACAAGTGCGAAAAGTGTTTTTTCCACACTAATACAAGTGCAAAAGTGGTTTCCTGCACCAACACAAGTGCGAAAAGTGGTTTTTCAACACTAACACAAGTGTGAAAAGTGGTTTTTCAACACTAACACGAGTGCGAAAAGTGGTTTTTCAACACTATCACAAGTGCAAAAAGTGTTTTTTCCACACTAATACAAGTGCAAAAGTGGTTTCCTGCACCAACACAAGTGCGAAAAGTGGTTTTCCAACACTAACACAAGTGCGAAAAGTGGTTTTTCAACACTATCACAAGTGCAAAAAGTGTTTTTTCCACACTAATACAAGTGCAAAAGTGGTTTCCTGCACCAACACAAGTGCGAAAAGTGGTTTTTCAACACTAACACAAGTGCGAAAAGTGGTTTTTCAACACTATCACAAGTGCAAAAAGTGTTTTTTCCACACTAATACAAGTGCAAAAGTGGTTTCCTGCACCAACACAAGTGCGAAAAGTGGTTTTTCAACACTAACACAAGTGCGAAAAGTGGTTTTTCCACACTAATACAAGTTCAAAAGTGGTTTCCTGCACCAACACAAGTGCGAAAAGTGGTTTTTCAACACTAACACAAGTGCGAAAAGTGGTTTTTCAACACAAGCACAAGTGCAAAAAGTGTTTTTTCCACACTAATACAAGTGCAAAAGTGGTTTCCTGCACCAACACAAGTGCGAAAAGTGGTTTTTCAACACTAACACAAGTGCGAAAAGTGGTTTTTCAACACTAACACATGTGCGAAAAGTGGTTTTTCAACACTAACACAAGTGCGGAAAGTGTTTTTTCCACACTAATACAAGTGCAAAAGTGGTTTCCTGCACCAACACAAGTGCGAAAAGTGGTTTTTCAACACTAACACAAGTGCGAAAAGTGGTTTTTCAACACTAACACGAGTGCGAAAAGTGGTTTTTCAAGACTATCACAAGTGCAAAAAGTGTTTTTTCCACACTAATACAAGTGCAAAAGTGGTTTCCTGCACCAACACAAGTGCGAAAAGTGGTTTTCCAACACTAACACAAGTGCGAAAAGTGGTTTTTCAACACTAACATAAGTGCAAAAAGTGTTTTTTCCACACTAATACAAGTGCAAAAGTGGTTTCCTGCACCAACACAAGTGCGAAAAGTGGTTTTTCAACACTAACACAAGTGCGAAAAGTGCTTTTTCCACACTAATACAAGTTCAAAAGTGGTTTCCTGCACCAACACAAGTGCGAAAAGTGGTTTTTCAACACTAACACAAGTGCGAAAAGTGGTTTTTCAACACAAGCACAAGTGCAAAAAGTGTTTTTTCCACACTAATACAAGTGCAAAAGTGGTTTCCTGCACCAACACAAGTGCGAAAAGTGGTTTTTCAACACTAACACAAGTGCGAAAAGTGGTTTTTCAACACTAACACATCTGCGAAAAGTGGTTTTTCAACACTAACACAAGTGCAAAAAGTGTTTTTTCCACACTAATACAAGTGCAAAAGTGGTTTCCTGCACCAACACAAGTGCGAAAAGTGGTTTTTCAACACTAACACAAGTGCGAAAAGTGGTTTTTCAACACTAACACGAGTGCGAAAAGTGGTTTTTCAACACTATCACAAGTGCAAAAAGTGTTTTTTCCACACTAATACAAGTGCAAAAGTGGTTTCCTGCACCAACACAAGTGCGAAAAGTGGTTTTCCAACACTAACACAAGTGCGAAAAGTGGTTTTTCAACACTAACACAAGTGCGAAAAGTGGTTTTTCAACACTATCACAAGTGCAAAAAGTGTTTTTGCCACACTAATACAAGTGCAAAAGTGGTTTCCTGCACCAACACAAGTGTGAAAAGTGGTTTTTCAACACTAACACAAGTGCGAAAAGTGGTTTTTCAACACTAACACAAGTGCGAAAAGTGGTTTTTCCACACTAATACACATGCAAAAGTGGTTTCCTGCACCAACACAAGTGCGAAAAGTGGTTTTTCAACACTAACACAAGTGCGAAAAGTGGTTTTTCAACACTATCTCAAGTGCAAAAAGTGTTTTTTCCACACTAATACAAGTGCAAGAGTGGTTTCCTGCACCAACACAAGTGCAAAAAGTGGTTTTTCAACACTAACACAAGTGCGAAAAGTGGTTTTTCAACACTAACACATGTGCGAAAAGTGGTTTTTCCACACTAACAAGTGCAAAAGTGGTTTCCTGCACCAACACAAGTGCGAAAAGTGGTTTTTCAACACTAACACAAGTGCAAAAAGTGGTTTTTCAACACTATCTCAAGTGCAAAAAGTGTTTTTTCCACACTAATACAAGTGCAAAAGTGGTTTCCTTCACCAACACAAGTGCGAAAAGTGGTTTTTCAACACTAACACAAGTGCGAAAAGTGGTTTTTCAACACTAACACATGTGCGAAAAGTGGTTTTTCCACACTAATACAAGTGCAAAAGTGGTGTCCTGCACCAACACAAGTGCGAAAAGTGGTTTTTCAACACTAACACAAGTGCAAAAAGTGGTTTTTCAACACTATCACAAGTTCAAAAAGTGCTTTTTCCACTCTAATACAAGTGCAAAAGTGGTTTCCTGCACCAACATAAGTGCGAAAAGTGGTTTTTCAACACTAACACAAGTGCGAAAAGTGGTTTTTCAACACTAACACAAGTGCGAAAAGTGGTTTTTCCACACTAATACAAGTGCAAAAGTGGTTTCCTGCACCAACACAAGTGCGAAAAGTGGTTTTTCAACACTAACACAAGTGCGAAAAGTGGTTTTTCAACACTAACACAAGTGCGAAAAGTGGTTTTTCCACACTAATACAAGTGCAAAAGTGGTTTCCTGCACCAACACAAGTGCGAAAAGTGGTTTTTCAACACCAACACAAGTGCGAAAAGTGGTTTTTCAACACTAGCATAAGTGCAAAAAGTGGTTTTTCCACACTAATACAAGTGCAAAAGTGGTTTCCTGCACCAACACAAGTGCGAAAAGTGGTTTTTCAACACTAACACAAGTGCGAAAAGTGGTTTTTCAACACTATCACAAGTGCAAAAAGTGTTTTTTCCACACTAATACAAGTGCAAAAGTGGTTTCCTGCACCAACACAAGTGCGAAAAGTGGTTTTTCAACACTAACACAAGTGCGAAAAGTGGTTTTTCAACACTATCACAAGTGCAAAAAGTGTTTTTTCCACACTAATACAAGTGCAAAAGTGGTTTCCTGCACCAACACAAGTGCGAAAAGTGGTTTTTCAACACTAACACAAGTGCGAAAAGTGGTTTTTCCACACTAATACAAGTTCAAAAGTGGTTTCCTGCACCAACACAAGTGCGAAAAGTGGTTTTTCAACACTAACACAAGTGCGAAAAGTGGTTTTTCAACACAAGCACAAGTGCAAAAAGTGTTTTTTCCACACTAATACATGTGCAAAAGTGGTTTCCTGCACCAACACAAGTGCGAAAAGTGGTTTTTCAACACTAACACAAGTGCAAAAAGTGGTTTTTCAACACTAACACATGTGCGAAAAGTGGTTTTTCAACACTAACACAAGTGCGAAAAGTGTTTTTTCCACACTAATACAAGTGCAAAAGTGGTTTCCTGCACCAACACAAGTGCGAAAAGTGGTTTTTCAACACTAACACAAGTGTGAAAAGTGGTTTTTCAACACTAACACGAGTGCGAAAAGTGGTTTTTCAACACTATCACAAGTGCAAAAAGTGTTTTTTCCACACTAATACAAGTGCAAAAGTGGTTTCCTGCACCAACACAAGTGCGAAAAGTGGTTTTCCAACACTAACACAAGTGCGAAAAGTGGTTTTTCAACACTATCACAAGTGCAAAAAGTGTTTTTTCCACACTAATACAAGTGCAAAAGTGGTTTCCTGCACCAACACAAGTGCGAAAAGTGGTTTTTCAACACTAACACAAGTGCGAAAAGTGGTTTTTCAACACTATCACAAGTGCAAAAAGTGTTTTTTCCACACTAATACAAGTGCAAAAGTGGTTTCCTGCACCAACACAAGTGCGAAAAGTGGTTTTTCAACACTAACACAAGTGCGAAAAGTGGTTTTTCCACACTAATACAAGTTCAAAAGTGGTTTCCTGCACCAACACAAGTGCGAAAAGTGGTTTTTCAACACTAACACAAGTGCGAAAAGTGGTTTTTCAACACAAGCACAAGTGCAAAAAGTGTTTTTTCCACACTAATACAAGTGCAAAAGTGGTTTCCTGCACCAACACAAGTGCGAAAAGTGGTTTTTCAACACTAACACAAGTGCGAAAAGTGGTTTTTCAACACTAACACATGTGCGAAAAGTGGTTTTTCAACACTAACACAAGTGCGGAAAGTGTTTTTTCCACACTAATACAAGTGCAAAAGTGGTTTCCTGCACCAACACAAGTGCGAAAAGTGGTTTTCCAACACTAACACAAGTGCGAAAAGTGGTTTTTCAACACTAACATAAGTGCAAAAAGTGTTTTTTCCACACTAATACAAGTGCAAAAGTGGTTTCCTGCACCAACACAAGTGCGAAAAGTGGTTTTTCAACACTAACACAAGTGCGAAAAGTGGTTTTTCCACACTAATACAAGTTCAAAAGTGGTTTCCTGCACCAACACAAGTGCGAAAAGTGGTTTTTCAACACTAACACAAGTGCGAAAAGTGGTTTTTCAACACAAGCACAAGTGCAAAAAGTGTTTTTTCCACACTAATACAAGTGCAAAAGTGGTTTCCTGCACCAACACAAGTGCGAAAAGTGGTTTTTCAACACTAACACAAGTGCGAAAAGTGGTTTTTCAACACTAACACATCTGCGAAAAGTGGTTTTTCAACACTAACACAAGTGCAAAAAGTGTTTTTTCCACACTAATACAAGTGCAAAAGTGGTTTCCTGCACCAACACAAGTGCGAAAAGTGGTTTTTCAACACTAACACAAGTGCGAAAAGTGGTTTTTCAACACTAACACGAGTGCGAAAAGTGGTTTTTCAACACTATCACAAGTGCAAAAAGTGTTTTTTCCACACTAATACAAGTGCAAAAGTGGTTTCCTGCACCAACACAAGTGCGAAAAGTGGTTTTCCAACACTAACACAAGTGCGAAAAGTGGTTTTTCAACACTAACACAAGTGCGAAAAGTGGTTTTTCAACACTATCACAAGTGCAAAAAGTGTTTTTGCCACACTAATACAAGTGCAAAAGTGGTTTCCTGCACCAACACAAGTGCGAAAAGTGGTTTTTCAACACTAACACAAGTGCGAAAAGTGGTTTTTCAACACTAACACAAGTGCGAAAAGTGGTTTTTCCACACTAATACACATGCAAAAGTGGTTTCCTGCACCAACACAAGTGCGAAAAGTGGTTTTTCAACACTAACACAAGTGCGAAAAGTGGTTTTTCAACACTATCTCAAGTGCAAAAAGTGTTTTTTCCACACTAATACAAGTGCAAGAGTGGTTTCCTGCACCAACACAAGTGCAAAAAGTGGTTTTTCAACACTAACACAAGTGCGAAAAGTGGTTTTTCAACACTAACACATGTGCGAAAAGTGGTTTTTCCACACTAACAAGTGCAAAAGTGGTTTCCTGCACCAACACAAGTGCGAAAAGTGGTTTTTCAACACTAACACAAGTGCAAAAAGTGGTTTTTCAACACTATCTCAAGTGCAAAAAGTGTTTTTTCCACACTAATACAAGTGCAAAAGTGGTTTCCTTCACCAACACAAGTGCGAAAAGTGGTTTTTCAACACTAACACAAGTGCGAAAAGTGGTTTTTCAACACTAACACATGTGCGAAAAGTGGTTTTTCCACACTAATACAAGTGCAAACGTGGTGTCCTGCACCAACACAAGTGCGAAAAGTGGTTTTTCAACACTAACACAAGTGCAAAAAGAGTTTTTTCCACACTAATACAAGTGCAAAAGTGGTTTCCTGCACCAACACAAGTGCGAAATGTGGTTTTCAACACTAACACAAGTGCGAAAAGTGGTTTTTCAACACTACCACAAGTGCGAAAAGTGTTTTTTCCACACTAATACAAGTGCAAAAGTGGTTTCCTGCACCATCACAAGTGCGAAAAGTGGTTTTTCAACACTAACACAAGTGCGAAAAGTGGTTTTTCAACACTATCACAAGTGCAAAAAGTGTTTTTTCCACACTAATACAAGTGCAAAAGTGGTTTCCTGCACCAACACAAGTGCGAAAAGTGGTTTTTCAACACTAACACAAGTGCGAAAAGTGGTTTTTCAACACTATCACAAGTTCAAAAAGTGCTGTTTCCACTCTAATACAAGTGCAAAAGTGGTTTCATGCACCAACACAAGTGCGAAAAGTGGTTTTTCAACACTATCACAAGTGCAAATAGTGTTTTTTCCACACTAATACAAGTGCAAAAGTGGTTTCCTGCACCAACACAAGTGCGAAAAGTGGTTTTTCAACACTAACACAAGTGCGAAAAGTGGTTTTTCAACACTATCACAAGTGCAAAAAGTGTTTTTTCCACACTAATACAAGTGCAAAAGTGGTTTCCTGCACCAACATAAGTGCGAAAAGTGGTTTTTCAACACTAACACAAGTGCGAAAATTGGTTTTTCAACACTAACACAAGTGCGAAAAGTGGTTTTTCCACACTAATACAAGTGCAAAAGTGGTTTCCTGCACCAACACAAGTGCGAAAAGTGGTTTTTCAACACTAACACAAGTGCGAAAAGTGGTTTTTCAACACTATCACAAGTGCAAAAAGTGTTTTTTCCACACTAATACAAGTGCAAAAGTGGTTTCCTGCACCAACATAAGTGCGAAAAGTGGTTTTTCAACACTAACACAAGTGCGAAAAGTGGTTTTTCAACACTAACACAAGTGCGAAAAGTGGTTTTTCCACACTAATACAAGTGCAAAAGTGGTTTCCTGCACCAACACAAGTGCGAAAAGTGGTTTTTCAACACTAACACAAGTGCGAAAAGTGGTTTTTCAACACTATCACAAGTGCGAAAAGTGTTTTTTCCACACTAATACAAGTGCAAATGTGGTTTCCTGCACCATCACAAGTGCGAAAAGTGGTTTTTCAACACTAACACAAGTGCGAAAAGTGGTTTTTCAACACTATCTCAAGTGCAAAAAGTGTTTTTTCCACACTAATACAAGTGCAAGAGTGGTTTCCTGCACCAACACAAGTGCAAAAAGTGGTTTTTCAACACTAACACAAGTGCGAAAAGTGTTTTTTCCACACTAATACAAGTGCAAAAGTGGTTTCCTGCACCAACACAAGTGCGAAATGTGGTTTTCAACACTAACACAAGTGCGAAAAGTGGTTTTTCAACACTAACACAAGTGCGAAAAGTGTTTTTTCCACACTAATACAAGTGCAAAAGTGGTTTCCTGCACCATCACAAGTGCGAAAAGTGGTTTTTCAACACTAACACAAGTGCGAAAAGTGGTTTTTCAACACTATCACAAGTGCAAAAAGTGTTTTTTCCACACTAATACAAGTGCAAAAGTGGTTTCCTGCACCAACACAAGTGTGAAAAGTGGTTTTTCAACACTAACACAAGTGCGAAAAGTGGTTTTTCAACACTATCACAAGTTCAAAAAGTGTTTTTTCCACTCTAATACAAGTGCAAAAGTGGTTTCCTGCACCAACACAAGTGCGAAATGTGGTTTTCAACACTAACACAAGTGCAAAAAGTGGTTTTTCAACACTAACACAAGTGCGAAAAGTGTTTTTTCAACACTAATACAAGTGCAAAAGTGGTTTCCTGCACCATCACAAGTGCGAAAAGTGGTTTTTCAACACTAACACAAGTGCGAAAAGTGGTTTTTCAACACTATCACAAGTGCAAAAAGTGTTTTTTCCACACTAATACAAGTGCAAAAGTGGTTTCCTGCACCAACACAAGTGCGAAAAGTGGTTTTTCAACACTAACACAAGTGCGAAAAGTGGTTTTTCAACACTATCACAAGTTCAAAAAGTGCTTTTTCCACTCTAATACAAGTGCAAAAGTGGTTTCATGCACCAACACAAGTGCGAAAAGTGGTTTTTCAACACTATCACAAGTGCAAATAGTGTTTTTTCCACACTAATACAAGTGCAAAAGTGGTTTCCTGCACCAACACAAGTGCGAAAAGTGGTTTTTCAACACTAACACAAGTGCGAAAAGTGGTTTTTCAACACTATCACAAGTGCAAAAAGTGTTTTTTCCACACTAATACAAGTGCAAATGTGGTTTCCTGCACCATCACAAGTGCGAAAAGTGGTTTTTCAACACTAACACAAGTGCGAAAAGTGGTTTTTCAACACTATCTCAAGTGCAAAAAGTGTTTTTTCCACACTAATACAAGTGCAAGAGTGGTTTCCTGCACCAACACAAGTGCAAAAAGTGGTTTTTCAACACTAACACAAGTGCGAAAAGTGTTTTTTCCACACTAATACAAGTGCAAGAGTGGTTTCCTGCACCAACACAAGTGCAAAAAGTGGTTTTTCAACACTAACACAAGTGCGAAAAGTGTTTTTTCCACACTAATACAAGTGCAAAAGTGGTTTCCTGCACCAACACAAGTGCGAAAAGTGGTTTTTCAACACTAACACAAGTGCGAAAAGTGGTTTTTCAACACTAACACAAGTGCGAAAAGTGGTTTTTCAACACTAACACAAGTGCGAAAAGTGGTTTTTCCACACTAATACAAGTGCAAAAGTGGTTTCCTGCACCAACACAAGTGCGAAAAGTGGTTTTTCAACACTAACACAAGTGCGAAAAGTGGTTTTTCAACACTATCACAAGTGCAAAAGTGGTTTCCTGCACCAACACAAGTGCAAAAAGTGGTTTTTCAAAACTAACACAAGTGCGAAAAGTTGTTTTTCAACACTAACACAAGTGCAAAAAGTGGTTTTTCAACACTATCTCAAGTGCAAAAAGTGTTTTTTCCACACTAATACAAGTGCAAAAGTGGTTTCCTGCACCAACACAAGTGCGAAAAGTGGTTTTTCAACACTAACACAAGTGCGAAAAGTGGTTTTTCAACACTATCTCAAGTGCAAAAAGTGTTTTTTCCACACTAATACAAGTGCAAGAGTGGTTTCCTGCACCAACACAAGTGCAAAAAGTGGTTTTTCAACACTAACACAAGTGCGAAAAGTGGTTTTTCAACACTAACACATGTGCGAAAAGTGGTTTTTCCACACTAACAAGTGCAAAAGTGGTTTCCTGCACCAACACAAGTGCGAAAAGTGGTTTTTCAACACTAACACAAGTGCAAAAAGTGGTTTTTCAACACTATCTCAAGTGCAAAAAGTGTTTTTTCCACACTAATACAAGTGCAAAAGTGGTTTCCTTCACCAACACAAGTGCGAAAAGTGGTTTTTCAACACTAACACAAGTGCGAAAAGTGGTTTTTCAACACTAACACATGTGCGAAAAGTGGTTTTTCCACACTAATACAAGTGCAAAAGTGGTGTCCTGCACCAACACAAGTGCGAAAAGTGGTTTTTCAACACTAACACAAGTGCAAAAAGAGTTTTTTCCACACTAATACAAGTGCAAAAGTGGTTTCCTGCACCAACACAAGTGCGAAATGTGGTTTTCAACACTAACACAAGTGCGAAAAGTGGTTTTTCAACACTACCACAAGTGCGAAAAGTGTTTTTTCCACACTAATACAAGTGCAAAAGTGGTTTCCTGCACCATCACAAGTGCGAAAAGTGGTTTTTCAACACTAACACAAGTGCGAAAAGTGGTTTTTCAACACTATCACAAGTGCAAAAAGTGTTTTTTCCACACTAATACAAGTGCAAAAGTGGTTTCCTGCACCAACACAAGTGCGAAAAGTGGTTTTTCAACACTAACACAAGTGCGAAAAGTGGTTTTTCAACACTATCACAAGTTCAAAAAGTGCTGTTTCCACTCTAATACAAGTGCAAAAGTGGTTTCATGCACCAACACAAGTGCGAAAAGTGGTTTTTCAACACTATCACAAGTGCAAATAGTGTTTTTTCCACACTAATACAAGTGCAAAAGTGGTTTCCTGCACCAACACAAGTGCGAAAAGTGGTTTTTCAACACTAACACAAGTGCGAAAAGTGGTTTTTCAACACTATCACAAGTGCAAAAAGTGTTTTTTCCACACTAATACAAGTGCAAAAGTGGTTTCCTGCACCAACATAAGTGCGAAAAGTGGTTTTTCAACACTAACACAAGTGCGAAAATTGGTTTTTCAACACTAACACAAGTGCGAAAAGTGGTTTTTCCACACTAATACAAGTGCAAAAGTGGTTTCCTGCACCAACACAAGTGCGAAAAGTGGTTTTTCAACACTAACACAAGTGCGAAAAGTGGTTTTTCAACACTATCACAAGTGCAAAAAGTGTTTTTTCCACACTAATACAAGTGCAAAAGTGGTTTCCTGCACCAACATAAGTGCGAAAAGTGGTTTTTCAACACTAACACAAGTGCGAAAAGTGGTTTTTCAACACTAACACAAGTGCGAAAAGTGGTTTTTCCACACTAATACAAGTGCAAAAGTGGTTTCCTGCACCAACACAAGTGCGAAAAGTGGTTTTTCAACACTAACACAAGTGCGAAAAGTGGTTTTTCAACACTATCACAAGTGCGAAAAGTGTTTTTTCCACACTAATACAAGTGCAAATGTGGTTTCCTGCACCATCACAAGTGCGAAAAGTGGTTTTTTCAACACTAACACAAGTGCGAAAAGTGGTTTTTCAACACTATCTCAAGTGCAAAAAGTGTTTTTTCCACACTAATACAAGTGCAAGAGTGGTTTCCTGCACCAACACAAGTGCAAAAAGTGGTTTTTCAACACTAACACAAGTGCGAAAAGTGTTTTTTCCACACTAATACAAGTGCAAAAGTGGTTTCCTGCACCAACACAAGTGCGAAATGTGGTTTTCAACACTAACACAAGTGCGAAAAGTGGTTTTTCAACACTAACACAAGTGCGAAAAGTGTTTTTTCCACACTAATACAAGTGCAAAAGTGGTTTCCTGCACCATCACAAGTGCGAAAAGTGGTTTTTCAACACTAACACAAGTGCGAAAAGTGGTTTTTCAACACTATCACAAGTGCAAAAAGTGTTTTTTCCACACTAATACAAGTGCAAAAGTGGTTTCCTGCACCAACACAAGTGTGAAAAGTGGTTTTTCAACACTAACACAAGTGCGAAAAGTGGTTTTTCAACACTATCACAAGTTCAAAAAGTGTTTTTTCCACTCTAATACAAGTGCAAAAGTGGTTTCCTGCACCAACACAAGTGCAAAATGTGGTTTTCAACACTAACACAAGTGCAAAAAGTGGTTTTTCAACACTAACACAAGTGCGAAAAGTGTTTTTTCAACACTAATACAAGTGCAAAAGTGGTTTCCTGCACCATCACAAGTGCGAAAAGTGGTTTTTCAACACTAACACAAGTGCGAAAAGTGGTTTTTCAACACTATCACAAGTGCAAAAAGTGTTTTTTCCACACTAATACAAGTGCAAAAGTGGTTTCCTGCACCAACACAAGTGCGAAAAGTGGTTTTTCAACACTAACACAAGTGCGAAAAGTGGTTTTTCAACACTATCACAAGTTCAAAAAGTGCTTTTTCCACTCTAATACAAGTGCAAAAGTGGTTTCATGCACCAACACAAGTGCGAAAAGTGGTTTTTCAACACTATCACAAGTGCAAATAGTGTTTTTTCCACACTAATACAAGTGCAAAAGTGGTTTCCTGCACCAACACAAGTGCGAAAAGTGGTTTTTCAACACTAACACAAGTGCGAAAAGTGGTTTTTCAACACTATCACAAGTGCAAAAAGTGTTTTTTCCACACTAATACAAGTGCAAATGTGGTTTCCTGCACCATCACAAGTGCGAAAAGTGGTTTTTCAACACTAACACAAGTGCGAAAAGTGGTTTTTCAACACTATCTCAAGTGCAAAAAGTGTTTTTTCCACACTAATACAAGTGCAAGAGTGGTTTCCTGCACCAACACAAGTGCAAAAAGTGGTTTTTCAACACTAACACAAGTGCGAAAAGTGTTTTTTCCACACTAATACAAGTGCAAGAGTGGTTTCCTGCACCAACACAAGTGCAAAAAGTGGTTTTTCAACACTAACACAAGTGCGAAAAGTGTTTTTTCCACACTAATACAAGTGCAAAAGTGGTTTCCTGCACCAACACAAGTGCGAAAAGTGGTTTTTCAACACTAACACAAGTGCGAAAAGTGGTTTTTCAACACTAACACAAGTGCGAAAAGTGGTTTTTCAACACTAACACAAGTGCGAAAAGTGGTTTTTCCACACTAATACAAGTGCAAAAGTGGTTTCCTGCACCAACACAAGTGCGAAAAGTGGTTTTTCAACACTAACATAAGTGCGAAAAGTGGTTTTTCAACACTATCACAAGTGCAAAAGTGGTTTCCTGCACCAACACAAGTGCAAAAAGTGGTTTTTCAAAACTAACACAAGTGCGAAAAGTTGTTTTTCAACACTAACACAAGTGCAAAAAGTGGTTTTTCAACACTATCTCAAGTGCAAAAAGTGTTTTTTCCACACTAATACAAGTGCAAAAGTGGTTTCCTGCACCAACACAAGTGCGAAAAGTGGTTTTTCAACACTAACACAAGTGCGAAAAGTGGTTTTTCAACACTAACACATGTGCGAAAAGTGTTTTTGCCACACTAATACAAATGCAAAAGTGGTGTCCTGCACCAACACAAGTGCGAAAAGTGGTTTTTCAACACTAACACAAGTGCAAAAAGTGTTTTTTCCACACTAATACAAGTGCAAAAGTGGTTTCCTGCACCAACACAAGTGCGAAATGTGGTTTTCAACACTAACACAAGTGCGAAAAGTGGTTTTTCAACACTAACACAAGTGCGAAAAGTGTTTTTTCCACACTAATACAAGTGCAAAAGTGGTTTCCTGCACCATCACAAGTGCGAAAAGTGGTTTTTCAACACTAACACAAGTGCAAAAAGTGGTTTTTCAACACTATCACAAGTGCAAAAAGTGTTTTTTCCACACTAATACAAGTGCAAAAGTGGTTTCCTGCACCAACACAAGTGCGAAAAGTGGTTTTTCAACACTAACACAAGTGCGAAAAGTGGTTTTTCAACACTATCACAAGTTCAAAAAGTGCTTTTTCCACTCTAATACAAGTGCAAAAGTGGTTTCATGCACCAACACAAGTGCGAAAAGTGGTTTTTCAACACTATCACAAGTGCAAAAAGTGTTTTTTCCACACTAATACAAGTGCAAAAGTGGTTTCCTGCACCAACACAAGTGCGAAAAGTGGTTTTTCAACACTAACACAAGTGCGAAAAGTGGCTTTTCAACACTATCACAAGTGAAAAAAGTGTTTTTTCCACACTAATACAAGTGCAAAAGTGGTTTCCTGCCCAAACACAAGTGCGAAAAGTGGTTTTTCAACACTAACACAAGTGCGAAAAGTGGTTTTTCAACACTAACACAAGTGTGAAAAGTGGTTTTTCAACACTATCACAAGTGCAAAAAGTGGTTTCCTGCACCAACACAAGTGCGAAAAGTGGTTTTTCAACACTAACACAAGTGCGAAAAGTGGTTTTTCAACACTAACACAAGTGTGAAAAGTGTTTTTTCCACACTAATACAAGTGCAAAAGTGGTTTCCTGCACCAACACAAGTGCGAAAAGTGGTTTTTCAACACTAACACAAGTGCGAAAAGTGGTTTTTCAACACTATCACAAGTGCAAAAAGTGTTTTTTCCACACTAATACAAGTGCAAAAGTGGTTTCCTGCACCAACATAAGTGCGAAAAGTGGTTTTTCAACACTAACACAAGTGCGAAAAGTGGTTTTTCAACACTAACACAAGTGCGAAAAGTGGTTTTTCCACACTAACACAAGTGCAAAAGTGGTTTCCTGCACCAACACAAGTGCGAAAAGTGGTTTTTCAACACTAACACAAGTGCAAAAAGTGGTTTTTCAACACTATCACAAGTGCGAAAAGTGTTTTTTCCACACTAATACAAGTGCAAATGTGGTTTCCTGCACCATCACAAGTGCGAAAAGTGGTTTTTCAACACTAACACAAGTGCGAAAAGTGGTTTTTCAACACTATCTCAAGTGCAAAAAGTGTTTTTTCCACACTAATACAAGTGCAAGAGTGGTTTCCTGCACCAACACAAGTGCAAAAAGTGGTTTTTCAACACTAACACAAGTGCGAAAAGTGTTTTTTCCACACTAATACAAGTGCAAGAGTGGTTTCCTGCACCAACACAAGTGCAAAAAGTGGTTTTTCAACACTAACACAAGTGCGAAAAGTGTTTTTTCCACACTAATACAAGTGCAAAAGTGGTTTCCTGCACCAACACAAGTGCGAAAAGTGGTTTTTCAACACTAACACAAGTGCGAAAAGTGGTTTTTCAACACTAACACAAGTGCAAAAAGTGGTTTTTCAACACTAACACAAGTGCGAAAAGTGGTTTTTCCACACTAATACAAGTGCAAAAGTGGTTTCCTGCACCAACACAAGTGCGAAAAGTGGTTTTTCAACACTAACACAAGTGCGAAAAGTGGTTTTTCAACACTATCACAAGTGCAAAAGTGGTTTCCTGCACCAACACAAGTGCAAAAAGTGGTTTTTCAAAACTAACACAAGTGCGAAAAGTTGTTTTTCAACACTAACACAAGTGCAAAAAGTGGTTTTTCAACACTATCTCAAGTGCAAAATGTGTTTTTTCCACACTAATACAAGTGCAAAAGTGGTTTCCTGCACCAACACAAGTGCGAAAAGTGGTTTTTCAACACTAACACAAGTGCGAAAAGTGGTTTTTCAACACTAACACATGTGCGAAAAGTGTTTTTTCCACACTAATACAAATGCAAAAGTGGTGTCCTGCACCAACACAAGTGCGAAAAGTGGTTTTTCAACACTAACACAAGTGCAAAAAGTGTTTTTTCCACACTAATACAAGTGCAAAAGTGGTTTCCTGCACCAACACAAGTGCGAAATGTGGTTTTCAACACTAACACAAGTGCGAAAAGTGGTTTTTCAACACTAACACAAGTGCGAAAAGTGTTTTTTCCACACTAATACAAGTGCAAAAGTGGTTTCCTGCACCATCACAAGTGCGAAAAGTGGTTTTTCAACACTAACACAAGTGCGAAAAGTGGTTTTTCAACACTATCACAAGTGCAAAAAGTGTTTTTTCCACACTAATACAAGTGCAAAAGTGGTTTCCTGCACCAACACAAGTGCGAAAAGTGGTTTTTCAACACTAACACAAGTGCAAAAAGTGGTTTTTCAACACTATCACAAGTTCAAAAAGTGCTTTTTCCACTCTAATACAAGTGCAAAAGTGGTTTCATGCACCAACACAAGTGCGAAAAGTGGTTTTTCAACACTATCACAAGTGCAAAAAGTGTTTTTTCCACACTAATACAAGTGCAAAAGTGGTTTCCTGCACCAACACAAGTGCGAAAAGTGGTTTTTCAACACTAACACAAGTTCGAAAAGTGGCTTTTCAACACTATCACAAGTGCAAAAAGTGTTTTTTCCACACTAATACAAGTGCAAAAGTGGTTTCCTGCCCAAACACAAGTGCGAAAAGTGGTTTTTCAACACTAACACAAGTGCGAAAAGTGGTTTTTCAACACTAACACAAGTGTGAAAAGTGGTTTTTCAACACTATCACAAGTGCAAAAAGTGTTTTTTCCACACTAATACAAGTGCAAAAGTGGTTTCCTGCACCAACATAAGTGCGAAAAGTGGTTTTTCAACACTAACACAAGTGCGAAAAGTGGTTTTTCAACACTAACACAAGTGCGAAAAGTGGTTTTTCCACACTAATACAAGTGCAAAAGTGGTTTCCTGCACCAACACAAGTGCGAAAAGTGGTTTTTCAACACCAACACAAGTGCGAAAAGTTGTTTTTCAACACTAGCATAAGTGCAAAAAGTGGTTTTTCCACACTAATACAAGTGCAAAAGTGGTTTCCTGCACCAACACAAGTGCGAAAAGTGGTTTTTCAACACTAACACAAGTGCGAAAAGTGGTTTTTCAACACTATCACAAGTGCAAAAAGTGTTTTTCCACACTAATACAAGTGCAAAAGTGGTTTCCTGCACCAACACAAGTGCGAAAAGTGGTTTTTCAACACTAACACAAGTGCGAAAAGTGGTTTTTCAACACTATCACAAGTGCAAAAAGTGTTTTTTCCACACTAATACAAGTGCAAAAGTGGTTTCCTGCACCAACACAAGTGCGAAAAGTGGTTTTTCAACACTAACACAAGTGCGAAAAGTGGTTTTTCCACACTAATACAAGTTCAAAAGTGGTTTCCTGCACCAACACAAGTGCGAAAAGTGGTTTTTCAACACTAACACAAGTGCGAAAAGTGGTTTTTCAACACAAGCACAAGTGCAAAAAGTGTTTTTTCCACACTAATACATGTGCAAAAGTGGTTTCCTGCACCAACACAAGTGCGAAAAGTGGTTTTTCAACACTAACACAAGTGCAAAAAGTGGTTTTTCAACACTAACACATGTTGCAAAAAGTGTTTTTTCCACACTAATACATGTGCAAAAGTGGTTTCCTGCACCAACACAAGTGCGAAAAGTGGTTTTTCAACACTAACACAAGTGCAAAAAGTGGTTTTTCAACACTAACACATGTGCGAAAAGTGGTTTTTCAACACTAACACAAGTGCGAAAAGTGTTTTTTCCACACTAATACAAGTGCAAAAGTGGTTTCCTGCACCAACACAAGTGCGAAAAGTGGTTTTTCAACACTAACACAAGTGTGAAAAGTGGTTTTTCAACACTAACACGAGTGCGAAAAGTGGTTTTTCAACACTATCACAAGTGCAAAAAGTGTTTTTTCCACACTAATACAAGTGCAAAAGTGGTTTCCTGCACCAACACAAGTGCGAAAAGTGGTTTTCCAACACTAACACAAGTGCGAAAAGTGGTTTTTCAACACTATCACAAGTGCAAAAAGTGTTTTTTCCACACTAATACAAGTGCAAAAGTGGTTTCCTGCACCAACACAAGTGCGAAAAGTGGTTTTTCAACACTAACACAAGTGCGAAAAGTGGTTTTTCAACACTATCACAAGTGCAAAAAGTGTTTTTTCCACACTAATACAAGTGCAAAAGTGGTTTCCTGCACCAACACAAGTGCAAAAAGTGGTTTTTCAACACTAACACAAGTGCGAAAAGTGGTTTTTCCACACTAATACAAGTTCAAAAGTGGTTTCCTGCACCAACACAAGTGCGAAAAGTGGTTTTTCAACACTAACACAAGTGCGAAAAGTGGTTTTTCAACACAAGCACAAGTGCAAAAAGTGTTTTTTCCACACTAATACAAGTGCAAAAGTGGTTTCCTGCACCAACACAAGTGCGAAAAGTGGTTTTTCAACACTAACACAAGTGCGAAAAGTGGATTTTCAACACTAACACATGTGCGAAAAGTGGTTTTTCAACACTAACACAAGTGCGGAAAGTGTTTTTTCCACACTAATACAAGTGCAAAAGTGGTTTCCTGCACCAACACAAGTGCGAAACGTGGTTTTTCAACACTAACACAAGTGCGAAAAGTGGTTTTTCAACACTAACACGAGTGCGAAAAGTGGTTTTTCAAGACTATCACAAGTGCAAAAAGTGTTTTTTCCACACTAATACAAGTGCAAAAGTGGTTTCCTGCACCAACACAAGTGCGAAAAGTGGTTTTCCAACACTAACACAAGTGCGAAAAGTGGTTTTTCAACACTAACATAAGTGCAAAAAGTGTTTTTTCCACACTAATACAAGTGCAAAAGTGGTTTCCTGCACCAACACAAGTGCGAAAAGTGGTTTTTCAACACTAACACAAGTGCGAAAAGTGGTTTTTCCACACTAATACAAGTTCAAAAGTGGCTTCCTGCACCAACACAAGTGCGAAAAGTGGTTTTTCAACACTAACACAAGTGCGAAAAGTGGTTTTTCAACACAAGCACAAGTGCAAAAAGTGTTTTTTCCACACTAATACAAGTGCAAAAGTGGTTTCCTGCACCAACACAAGTGCGAAAAGTGGTTTTTCAACACTAACACAAGTGCGAAAAGTGGTTTTTCAACACTAACACATGTGCGAAAAGTGGTTTTTCAACACTAACACAAGTGCAAAAAGTGTTTTTTCCACACTAATACAAGTGCAAAAGTGGTTTCCTGCACCAACACAAGTGCGAAAAGTGGTTTTTCAACACTAACACAAGTGCGAAAAGTGGTTTTTCAACACTAACACGAGTGCGAAAAGTGGTTTTTCAACACTATCACAAGTGCAAAAAGTGTTTTTTCCACACTAATACAAGTGCAAAAGTGGTTTCCTGCACCAACACAAGTGCGAAAAGTGGTTTTCCAACACTAACACAAGTGCGAAAAGTGGTTTTTCAACACTAACACAAGTGCGAAAAGTGGTTTTTCAACACTATCACAAGTGCAAAAAGTGTTTTTGCCACACTAATACAAGTGCAAAAGTGGTTTCCTGCACCAACACAAGTGCGAAAAGTGGTTTTTCAACACTAACACAAGTGCGAAAAGTGGTTTTTCAACACTAACACAAGTGCGAAAAGTGGTTTTTCCACACTAATACACATGCAAAAGTGGTTTCCTGCACCAACACAAGTGCGAAAAGTGGTTTTTCAACACTAACACAAGTGCGAAAAGTGGTTTTTCAACACTATCTCAAGTGCAAAAAGTGTTTTTTCCACACTAATACAAGTGCAAGAGTGGTTTCCTGCACCAACACAAGTGCAAAAAGTGGTTTTTCAACACTAACACAAGTGCGAAAAGTGGTTTTTCAACACTAACACATGTGCGAAAAGTGGTTTTTCCACACTAACAAGTGCAAAAGTGGTTTCCTGCACCAACACAAGTGCGAAAAGTGGTTTTTCAACACTAACACAAGTGCAAAAAGTGGTTTTTCAACACTATCTCAAGTGCAAAAAGTGTTTTTTCCACACTAATACAAGTGCAAAAGTGGTTTCCTTCACCAACACAAGTGCAAAAAGTGGTTTTTCAACACTAACACAAGTGCGAAAAGTGGTTTTTCAACACTAACACATGTGCGAAAAGTGGTTTTTCCACACTAATACAAGTGCAAAAGTGGTGTCCTGCACCAACACAAGTGCGAAAAGTGGTTTTTCAACACTAACACAAGTGCAAAAAGCGTTTTTTCCACACTAATACAAGTGCAAAAGTGGTTTCCTGCACCAACACAAGTGCGAAATGTGGTTTTCAAGACTAACACAAGTGCGAAAAGTGGTTTTTCAACACTACCACAAGTGCGAAAAGTGTTTTTTCCACACTAATACAAGTGCAAAAGTGGTTTCCTGCACCATCACAAGTGCGAAAAGTGGTTTTTCAACACTAACACAAGTGCGAAAAGTGGTTTTTCAACACTATCACAAGTGCAAAAAGTGTTTTTTCCACACTAATACAAGTGCAAAAGTGGTTTCCTGCACCAACACAAGTGCGAAAAGTGGTTTTTCAACACTAACACAAGTGCGAAAAGTGGTTTTTCAACACTATCACAAGTTCAAAAAGTGCTTTTTCCACTCTAATACAAGTGCAAAAGTGGTTTCATGCACCAACACAAGTGCGAAAAGTGGTTTTTCAACACTATCACAAGTGCAAATAGTGTTTTTTCCACACTAATACAAGTGCAAAAGTGGTTTCCTGCACCATCACAAGTGCGAAAAGTGGTTTTTCAACACTAACACAAGTGCGAAAAGTGGTTTTTCAACACTATCACAAGTGCAAAAAGTGTTTTTTCCACACTAATACAAGTGCAAAAGTGGTTTCCTGCACCAACATAAGTGCGAAAAGTGGTTTTTCAACACTAACACAAGTGCGAAAATTGGTTTTTCAACACTAACACAAGTGCGAAAAGTGGTTTTTCCACACTAATACAAGTGCAAAAGTGGTTTCCTGCACCAACACAAGTGCGAAAAGTGGTTTTTCAACACTAACACAAGTGCGAAAAGTGGTTTTTCAACACTATCACAAGTGCAAAAAGTGTTTTTTCCACACTAATACAAGTGCAAAAGTGGTTTCCTGCACCAACATAAGTGCGAAAAGTGGTTTTTCAACACTAACACAAGTGCGAAAAGTGGTTTTTCAACACTAACACAAGTGCGAAAAGTGGTTTTTCCACACTACTACAAGTGCAAAAGTGGTTTCCTGCACCAACACAAGTGCGAAAAGTGGTTTTTCAACACTAACACAAGTGCGAAAAGTGGTTTTTCAACACTATCACAAGTGCGAAAAGTGTTTTTTCCACACTAATACAAGTGCAAATGTGGTTTCCTGCACCATCACAAGTGCGAAAAGTGGTTTTTCAACACTAACACAAGTGCGAAAAGTGGTTTTTCAACACTATCTCAAGTGCAAAAAGTGTTTTTTCCACACTAATACAAGTGCAAGAGTGGTTTCCTGCACCAACACAAGTGCGAAATGTGGTTTTCAAGACTAACACAAGTGCGAAAAGTGGTTTTTCAACACTAACACAAGTGCGAAAAGTGTTTTTTCCACACTAATACAAGTGCAAAAGTGGTTTCCTGCACCATCACAAGTGCGAAAAGTGGTTTTTCAACACTAACACAAGTGCGAAAAGTGGTTTTTCAACACTAACACAAGTGCAAAAAGTGGTTTTTCAACACTAACACAAGTGCGAAAAGTGTTTTTTCCACACTAATACAAGTGCAAAAGTGGTTTCCTGCACCAACACAAGTGCGAAATGTGGTTTTCAACACTAACACAAGTGCGAAAAGTGGTTTTTCAACACTAACACAAGTGCGAAAAGTGTTTTTTCCACACTAATACAAGTGCAAAAGTGGTTTCCTGCACCATCACAAGTGCGAAAAGTGGTTTTTCAACACTAACACAAGTGCGAAAAGTGGTTTTTCAACACTATCACAAGTGCAAAAAGTGTTTTTTCCACACTAATACAAGTGCAAAAGTGGTTTCCTGCACCAACACAAGTGTGAAAAGTGGTTTTTCAACACTAACACAAGTGCGAAAAGTGGTTTTTCAACACTATCACAAGTTCAAAAAGTGTTTTTTCCACTCTAATACAAGTGCAAAAGTGGTTTCCTGCACCAACACAAGTGCGAAATGTGGTTTTCAACACTAACACAAGTGCAAAAAGTGGTTTTTCAACACTAACACAAGTGCGAAAAGTGTTTTTTCAACACTAATACAAGTGCAAAAGTGGTTTCCTGCACCATCACAAGTGCGAAAAGTGGTTTTTCAACACTAACACAAGTGCGAAAAGTGGTTTTTCAACACTATCACAAGTGCAAAAAGTGTTTTTTCCACACTAATACAAGTGCAAAAGTGGTTTCCTGCACCAACACAAGTGCGAAAAGTGGTTTTTCAACACTAACACAAGTGCGAAAAGTGGTTTTTCAACACTATCACAAGTTCAAAAAGTGCTTTTTCCACTCTAGTACAAGTGCAAAAGTGGTTTCATGCACCAACACAAGTGCGAAAAGTGGTTTTTCAACACTATCACAAGTGCAAATAGTGTTTTTTCCACACTAATACAAGTGCAAAAGTGGTTTCCTGCACCAACACAAGTGCGAAAAGTGGTTTTTCAACACTAACACAAGTGCGAAAAGTGGTTTTTCAACACTATCACAAGTGCAAAAAGTGTTTTTTCCACACTAATACAAGTGCAAATGTGGTTTCCTGCACCATCACAAGTGCGAAAAGTGGTTTTTCAACACTAACACAAGTGCGAAAAGTGGTTTTTCAACACTATCTCAAGTGCAAAAAGTGTTTTTTCCACACTAATACAAGTGCAAGAGTGGTTTCCTGCACCAACACAAGTGCAAAAAGTGTTTTTTCAACACTAACACAAGTGCGAAAAGTGTTTTTTCCACACTAATACAAGTGCAAGAGTGGTTTCCTGCACCAAAACAAGTGCAAAAAGTGGTTTTTCAACACTAACACAAGTGCGAAAAGTGTTTTTTCCACACTAATACAAGTGCAAAAGTGGTTTCCTGCACCAACACAAGTGCGAAAAGTGGTTTTTCAACACTAACACAAGTGCGAAAAGTGGTTTTTCAACACTAACACAAGTGCGAAAAGTGGTTTTTCAACACTAACACAAGTGCGAAAAGTGGTTTTTCCACACTAATACAAGTGCAAAAGTGGTTTCCTGCACCAACACAAGTGCGAAAAGTGGTTTTTCAACACTAACACAAGTGCGAAAAGTGGTTTTTCAACACTATCACAAGTGCAAAAGTGGTTTCCTGCACCAACACAAGTGCAAAAAGTGGTTTTTCAAAACTAACGCAAGTGCGAAAAGTTGTTTTTCAACACTAACACAAGTGCAAAAAGTGGTTTTTCAACACTATCTCAAGTGCAAAAAGTGTTTTTTCCACACTAATACAAGTGCAAAAGTGGTTTCCTGCACCAACACAAGTGCGAAAAGTGGTTTTTCAACACTAACACAAGTGCGAAAAGTGGTTTTTCAACACTAACACATGTGCGAAAAGTGTTTTTGCCACACTAATACAAATGCAAAAGTGGTGTCCTGTACCAACACAAGTGCGAAAAGTGGTTTTTCAACACTAACACAAGTGCAAAAAGTGTTTTTTCCACACTAATACAAGTGCAAAAGTGGTTTCCTGCACCAACACAAGTGCGAAATGTGGTTTTCAACACTAACACAAGTGCGAAAAGTGGTTTTTCAACACTAACACAAGTGCGAAAAGTGTTTTTTCCACACTAATACAAGTGCAAAAGTGGTTTCCTGCACCATCACAAGTGCGAAAAGTGGTTTTTCAACACTAACACAAGTGCGAAAAGTGGTTTTTCAACACTATCACAAGTGCAAAAAGTGTTTTTTCCACACTAATACAAGTGCAAAAGTGGTTTCCTGCACCAACACAAGTGCGAAAAGTGGTTTTTCAACACTAACACAAGTGCGAAAAGTGGTTTTTCAACACTATCACAAGTTCAAAAAGTGCTTTTTCCACTCTAATACAAGTGCAAAAGTGGTTTCATGCACCAACACAAGTGCGAAAAGTGGTTTTTCAACACTATCACAAGTGCAAAAAGTGTTTTTTCCACACTAATACAAGTGCAAAAGTGGTTTCCTGCACCAACGCAAGTGCGAAAAGTGGTTTTTCAACACTAACACAAGTGCGAAAAGTGGCTTTTCAACACTATCACAAGTGCAAAAAGTGTTTTTTCCACACTAATACAAGTGCAAAAGTGGTTTCCTGCCCAAACACAAGTGTGAAAAGTGGTTTTTCAACACTAACACAAGTGCGAAAAGTGGTTTTTCAACACTAACACAAGTGTGAAAAGTGGTTTTTCAACACTATCACAAGTGCAAAAAGTGTTTTTTCCACACTAATACAAGTGCAAAAGTGGTTTCCTGCACCAACATAAGTGCGAAAAGTGGTTTTTCAACACTAACACAAGTGCGAAAAGTGGTTTTTCAACACTAACACAAGTGCGAAAAGTGGTTTTTCCACACTAATACAAGTGCAAAAGTGGTTTCCTGCACCAACACAAGTGCGAAAAGTGGTTTTTCAACACTAACACAAGTGCGAAAAGTGGTTTTTCAACACTAACACAAGTGCGAAAAGTGGTTTTTCCACACTAATACAAGTGCAAAAGTGGTTTCCTGCACCAACACAAGTGCGAAAAGTGGTTTTTCAACACCAACACAAGTGCGAAAAGTGGTTTTTCAACACTAACATAAGTGCAAAAAGTGGTTTTTCCACACTAATACAAGTGCAAAAGTGGTTTCCTGCACCAACACAAGTGCGAAAAGTGGTTTTTCAACACTAACACAAGTGCGAAAAGTGGTTTTTCAACACTATCACAAGTGCGAAAAGTGGTTTTTCAACACTATCACAAGTGCAAAAAGTGTTTTTTCAACACTATCACAAGTGCAAAAGTGGTTTCCTGCACCAACACAAGTGCAAAAAGTGGTTTTTCAAAACTAACACAAGTGCGAAAAGTTGTTTTTCAACACTAACACAAGTGCAAAAAGTGGTTTTTCAACACTATCTCAAGTGCAAAAAGTGTTTTTTCCACACTAATACAAGTGCAAAAGTGGTTTCCTGCACCAACACAAGTGCGAAAAGTGGTTTTTCAACACTAACACAAGTGCGAAAAGTGGTTTTTCAACACTAACACATGTGCGAAAAGTGGTTTTTCCACACTAATACAAATGCAAAAGTGGTGTCCTGCACCAACACAAGTGCGAAAAGTGGTTTTTCAACACTAACACAAGTGCAAAAAGTGTTTTTCCACACTAATACAAGTGCAAAAGTGGTTTCCTGCACCAACACAAGTGCGAAATGTGGTTTTCAACACTAACACAAGTGCGAAAAGTGGTTTTTCAACACTAACACAAGTGCGAAAAGTGTTTTTTCCACACTAATACAAGTGCAAATGTGGTTTCCTGCACCATCACAAGTGCGAAAAGTGGTTTTTCAACACTAACACAAGTGCGAAAAGTGGTTTTTCAACACTATCTCAAGTGCAAAAAGTGTTTTTTCCACACTAATACAAGTGCAAGAGTGGTTTCCTGCACCAACACAAGTGCAAAAAGTGGTTTTTCAACACTAACACAAGTGCGAAAAGTGTTTTTTCCACACTAATACAAGTGCAAGAGTGGTTTCCTGCACCAACACAAGTGCAAAAAGTGGTTTTTCAACACTAACACAAGTGCTAAAAGTGTTTTTTCCACACTAATACAAGTGCAAAAGTGGTTTCCTGCACCAACACAAGTGCGAAAAGTGGTTTTTCAACACTAACACAAGTGCGAAAAGTGGTTTTTCAACACTAACACAAGTGCGAAAAGTGGTTTTTCAACACTAACACAAGTGCGAAAAGTGGTTTTTCCACACTAATACAAGTGCAAAAGTGGTTTCTTGCACCAACACAAGTGCGAAAAGTGGTTTTTCAACACTAACACAAGTGCGAAAAGTGGTTTTTCAACACTATCACAAGTGCAAAAGTGGTTTCCTGCACCAACACAAGTGCAAAAAGTGGTTTTTCAAAACTAACACAAGTGCGAAAAGTTGTTTTTCAACACTAACACAAGTGCAAAAAGTGGTTTTTCAACACTATCTCAAGTGCAAAAAGTGTTTTTTCCACACTAATACAAGTGCAAAAGTGGTTTCCTGCACCAACACAAGTGCGAAAAGTGGTTTTTCAACACTAACACAAGTGCGAAAAGTGGTTTTTCAACACTAACACATGTGCGAAAAGTGGTTTTTCCACACTAATACAAATGCAAAAGTGGTGTCCTGCACCAACACAAGTGCGAAAAGTGGTTTTTCAACACTAACACAAGTGCAAAAAGTGTTTTTTCCACACTAATACAAGTGCAAAAGTGGTTTCCTGCACCAACACAAGTGCGAAATGTGGTTTTCAACACTAACACAAGTGCGAAAAGTGGTTTTTCAACACTAACACAAGTGCGAAAAGTGTTTTTTCCACACTAATACAAGTGCAAAAGTGGTTTCCTGCACCATCACAAGTGCGAAAAGTGGTTTTTCAACACTAACACAAGTGCGAAAAGTGGTTTTTCAACACTATCACAAGTGCAAAAAGTGATTTTTCCACACTAATACAAGTGCAAAAGTGGTTTCCTGCACCAACACAAGTGCAAAAGTGGTTTCCTGCACCAACACAAGTGCGAAAAGTGGTTTTTCAACACTAACACAAGTGCGAAAAGTGGTTTTTCAACACTAACACAAGTGCGAAAAGTGGTTTTTCAACACTGTCACAAGTTCAAAAAGTGCTTTTTCCACTCTAATACAAGTGCAAAAGTGGTTTCATGCACCAACACAAGTGCGAAAAGTGGTTTTTCAACACTATCACAAGTGCAAAAAGTGTTTTTTCCACACTAATACAAGTGCAAAAGTGGTTTCCTGCACCAACACAAGTGCGAAAAGTGGTTTTTCAACACTAACACAAGTGCGAAAAGTGGCTTTTCAACACTATCACAAGTGCAAAAAGTGTTTTTTCCACACTAATACAAGTGCAAAAGTGGTTTCCTGCCCAAACACAAGTGCGAAAAGTGGTTTTTCAACACTAACACAAGTGCGAAAAGTGGTTTTTCAACACTAACACAAGTGTGAAAAGTGGTTTTTCAACACTATCACAAGTGCAAAAAGTGTTTTTTCCACACTAATACAAGTGCAAAAGTGGTTTCCTGCACCAACATAAGTGCGAAAAGTGGTTTTTCAACACTAACACAAGTGCGAAAAGTGGTTTTTCAACACTAACACAAGTGCGAAAAGTGGTTTTTCCACACTAATACAAGTGCAAAAGTGGTTTCCTGCACCAACACAAGTGCGAAAAGTGGTTTTTCAACACTAACACAAGTGCGAAAAGTGGTTTTTCAACACTAACACAAGTGCGAAAAGTGGTTTTTCCACACTAATACAAGTGCAAAAGTGGTTTCCTGCACCAACACAAGTGCGAAAAGTGGTTTTTCAACACCAACACAAGTGCGAAAAGTGGTTTTTCAACACTAACATAAGTGCAAAAAGTGGTTTTTCCACACTAATACAAGTGCAAAAGTGGTTTCCTGCACCAACACAAGTGCGAAAAGTGGTTTTTCAACACTAACACAAGTGTGAAAAGTGGTTTTTCAACACTATCACAAGTGCAAAAAGTGTTTTTTCCACACTAATACAAGTGCAAAAGTGGTTTCCTGCACCAACACAAGTGCGAAAAGTGGTTTTTCAACAATAACACAAGTGCAAAAAGTGGTTTTTCAACACTATCACAAGTGCAAAAAGTGCTTTTTCCACACTAATACAAGTGCAAAAGTGGTTTCCTGCACCAACACAAGTGCGAAAAGTGGTTTTTCAACACTAACACAAGTGCGAAAAGTGGTTTTTCCACACTAATACAAGTTCAAAAGTGGTTTCCTGCACCAACACAAGTGCGAAAAGTGGTTTTTCAACACTAACACAAGTGCGAAAAGTGGTTTTTCAACACAAGCACAAGTGCAAAAAGTGTTTTTTCCACACTAATACAAGTGCAAAAAGTGTTTTTTCCACACTAATACAAGTGCAAAAGTGGTTTCCTGCACCAACACAAGTGCGAAAAGTGGTTTTTCAACAATAACACAAGTGCGAAAAGTGGTTTTTCAACACTATCACAAGTGCAAAAAGTGTTTTTTCCACACTAATACAAGTGCAAAAGTGGTTTCCTGCACCAACACAAGTGCGAAAAGTGGTTTTTCAACACTAACACAAGTGCGAAAAGTGGTTTTTCCACACTAATACAAGTTCAAAAGTGGTTTCCTGCACCAACACAAGTGCGAAAAGTGGTTTTTCAACACTAACACAAGTGCGAAAAGTGGTTTTTCAACACAAGCACAAGTGCAAAAAGTGTTTTTTCCACACTAATACAAGTGCAAAAGTGGTTTCCTGCACCAACACAGGTGCGAAAAGTGGTTTTTCAACACTAACACAGGTGCGAAAAGTGGTTTTTCAACACTAACACATGTGCGAAAAGTGGTTTTTCAACACTAACACAAGTGCGAAAAGTGTTTTTTCCACACTAATACAAGTGCAAAAGTGGTTTCCTGCACCAACACAAGTGCGAAAAGTGGTTTTTCAACACTAACACAAGTGCGAAAAGTGGTTTTTCAACACTAACACGAGTGCGAAAAGTGGTTTTTCAACACTATCACAAGTGCAAAAAGTGTTTTTTCCACACTAATACAAGTACAAAAGTGGTTTCCTGCACCAACACAAGTGCGAAAAGTGGTTTTCCAACACTAACACAAGTGCGAAAAGTGGTTTTTCAACACTAACACAAGTGCGAAAAGTGGTTTTTCAACACTATCACAAGTGCAAAAAGTGTTTTTGCCACACTAATACAAGTGCAAAAGTGGTTTCCTGCACCAACACAAGTGCGAAAAGTGGTTTTTCAACACTAACACAAGTGCGAAAAGTGGTTTTTCAACACTAACACAAGCGCGAAAAGTGGTTTTTCCACACTAATACACATGCAAAAGTGGTTTCCTGCACCAACACAAGTGCGAAAAGTGGTTTTTCAACACTAACACAAGTGTGAAAAGTGGTTTTTCAACACTATCTCAAGTGCAAAAAGTGTTTTTTCCACACTAATACAAGTGCAAGAGTGGTTTCCTGCACCAACACAAGTGCAAAAAGTGGTTTTTCAACACTAACACAAGTGCGAAAAGTGGTTTTTCAACACTAACACATGTGCGAAAAGTGGTTTTGCCACACTAACAAGTGCAAAAGTGGTTTCCTGCACCAACACACGTGCGAAAAGTGGTTTTTCAACACTAACACAAGTGCAAAAAGTGGTTTTTCAACACTATCTCAAGTGCAAAAAGTGTTTTTTCCACACTAATACAAGTGCAAAAGTGGTTTCCTGCACCAACACAAGTGCGAAAAGTGGTTTTTCAACACTAACACAAGTGCAAAAAGTGTTTTTTCCACACTAATACAAGTGCAAAAGTGGTTTCCTGCACCAACACAAGTGCGAAATGTGGTTTTCAACACTAACACAAGTGCGAAAAGTGGTTTTTCAACACTAACACAAGTGCGAAAAGTGTTTTTTCCACACTAATACAAGTGCAAAAGTGGTTTCCTGCACCATCACAAGTGCGAAAAGTGGTTTTTCAACACTAACACAAGTGCGAAAAGTGGTTTTTCAACACTATCACAAGTGCAAAAAGTGTTTTTTCCACACTAATACAAGTGCAAAAGTGGCTTCCTGCACCAACACAAGTGCGAAAAGTGGTTTTTCAACACTAACACAAGTGCGAAAAGTGGTTTTTCAACACTATCACAAGTTCAAAAAGTGCTTTTTCCACTCTAATACAAGTGCAAAAGTGGTTTCATGCACCAACACAAGTGCGAAAAGTGGTTTTTCAACACTATCACAAGTGCAAAAAGTGTTTTTTCCACACTAATACAAGTGCAAAAGTGGTTTCCTGCACCAACACAAGTGCGAAAAGTGGTTTTTCAACACTAACACAAGTGCGAAAAGTGGCATTTCAACACTATCACAAGTGCAAAAAGTGTTTTTTCCACACTAATACAAGTGCAAAAGTGGTTTCCTGCCCAAACATAAGTGCGAAAAGTGGTTTTTCAACACTAACACAAGTGCGAAAAGTGGTTTTTCAACACTAACACAAGTGTGAAAAGTGGTTTTTCAACACTATCACAAGTGCAAAAAGTGTTTTTTCCACACTAATACAAGTGCAAAAGTGGTTTCCTGCACCAACATAGGTGCGAAAAGTGGTTTTTCAACACTAACACAAGTGCGAAAAGTGGTTTTTCAACACTAACACAAGTGCGAAAAGTGGTTTTTCCATACTAATACAAGTGCAAAAGTGGTTTCCTGCACCAACACAAGTGCGAAAAGTGGTTTTTCAACACTAACACAAGTGCGAAAAGTGGTTTTTCAACACTAACACAAGTGCGAAAAGTGGTTTTTCCACACTAATACAAGTGCAAAAGTGGTTTCCTGCACCAACACAAGTGCGAAAAGTGGTTTTTCAACACCAACACAAGTGCGAAAAGTGGTTTTTCAACACTAACATAAGTGCAAAAAGTGGTTTTTCCACACTAATACAAGTGCAAAAGTGGTTTCCTGCACCAACACAAGTGCGAAAAGTGGTTTTTCAACACTAACACAAGTGCGAAAAGTGGTTTTTCAACACTATCACAAGTGCAAAAAGTGTTTTTTCAACACTATCACAAGTGCAAAAGTGGTTTCCTGCACCAACACAAGTGCAAAAAGTGGTTTTTCAAAACTAACACAAGTGCGAAAAGTTGTTTTTCAACACTAACACAAGTGCAAAAAGTGGTTTTTCAACACTATCTCAAGTGCAAAAAGTGTTTTTTCCACACTAATACAAGTGCAAAAGTGGTTTCCTGCACCAACACAAGTGCGAAAAGTGGTTTTTCAACACTAACACAAGTGCGAAAAGTGGTTTTTCAACACTAACACATGTGCGAAAAGTGGTTTTTCCACACTAATACAAATGCAAAAGTGGTGTCCTGCACCAACACAAGTGCGAAAAGTGGTTTTTCAACACTAACACAAGTGCAAAAAGTGTTTTTTCCACACTAATACAAGTGCAAAAGTGGTTTCCTGCACCAACACAAGTGCGAAATGTGGTTTTCAACACTAACACAAGTGCGAAAAGTGGTTTTTCAACACTAACACAAGTGCGAAAAGTGTTTTTTCCACACTAATACAAGTGCAAATGTGGTTTCCTGCACCATCACAAGTGCGAAAAGTGGTTTTTCAACACTAACACAAGTGCGAAAAGTGGTTTTTCAACACTATCTCAAGTGCAAAAAGTGTTTTTTCCACACTAATACAAGTGCAAGAGTGGTTTCCTGCACCAACACAAGTGCAAAAAGTGGTTTTTCAACACTAACACAAGTGCGAAAAGTGTTTTTTCCACACTAATACAAGTGCAAGAGTGGTTTCCTGCACCAACACAAGTGCAAAAAGTGGTTTTTCAACACTAACACAAGTGCGAAAAGTGTTTTTTCCACACTAATACAAGTGCAAAAGTGGTTTCCTGCACCAACACAAGTGCGAAAAGTGGTTTTTCAACACTAACACAAGTGCGAAAAGTGGTTTTTCAACACTAACACAAGTGCGAAAAGTGGTTTTTCAACACTAACACAAGTGTGAAAAGTGGTTTTTCCACACTAATACAAGTGCAAAAGTGGTTTCCTGCACCAACACAAGTGCGAAAAGTGGTTTTTCAACACTAACACAAGTGCGAAAAGTGGTTTTTCAACACTATCACAAGTGCAAAAGTGGTTTCCTGCACCAACACAAGTGCAAAAAGTGGTTTTTCAAAACTAACACAAGTGCGAAAAGTTGTTTTTCAACACTAACACAAGTGCAAAAAGTGGTTTTTCAACACTATCTCAAGTGCAAAAAGTGTTTTTTCCACACTAATACAAGTGCAAAAGTGGTTTCCTGCACCAACACAAGTGCGAAAAGTGGTTTTTCAACACTAACACAAGTGCGAAAAGTGGTTTTTCAACACTAACACATGTGCGAAAAGTGGTTTTTCCACACTAATACAAATGCAAAAGTGGTGTCCTGCACCAACACAAGTGCGAAAAGTGGTTTTTCAACACTAACACAAGTGCAAAAAGTGTTTTTTCCACACTAATACAAGTGCAAAAGTGGTTTCCTGCACCAACACAAGTGCGAAATGTGGTTTTCAACACTAACACAAGTGCGAAAAGTGGTTTTTCAACACTAACACAAGTGCGAAAAGTGTTTTTTCCACACTAATACAAGTGCAAAAGTGGTTTCCTGCACCATCACAAGTGCGAAAAGTGGTTTTTCAACACTAACACAAGTGCGAAAAGTGGTTTTTCAACACTATCACAAGTGCAAAAAGTGTTTTTTCCACACTAATACAAGTGCAAAAGTGGTTTCCTGCACCAACACAAGTGCAAAAGTGGTTTCCTGCACCAACACAAGTGCGAAAAGTGGTTTTTCAACACTAACACAAGTGCGAAAAGTGGTTTTTCAACACTAACACAAGTGCGAAAAGTGGTTTTTCAACACTATCACAAGTTCAAAAAGTGCTTTTTCCACTCTAATACAAGTGCAAAAGTGGTTTCATGCACCAACACAAGTGCGAAAAGTGGTTTTTCAACACTATCACAAGTGCAAAAAGTGTTTTTTCCACACTAATACAAGTGCAAAAGTGGTTTCCTGCACCAACACAAGTGCGAAAAGTGGTTTTTCAACACTAACACAAGTGCGAAAAGTGGCTTTTCAACACTATCACAAGTGCAAAAAGTGTTTTTTCCACACTAATACAAGTGCAAAAGTGGTTTCCTGCCCAAACACAAGTGCGAAAAGTGGTTTTTCAACACTAACACAAGTGCGAAAAGTGGTTTTTCAACACTAACACAAGTGTGAAAAGTGGTTTTTCAACACTATCACAAGTGCAGAAAGTGTTTTTTCCACACTAATACAAGTGCAAAAGTGGTTTCCTGCACCAACATAAGTGCGAAAAGTGGTTTTTCAACACTAACACAAGTGCGAAAAGTGGTTTTTCAACACTAACACAAGTGCGAAAAGTGGTTTTTCCACACTAATACAAGTGCAAAAGTGGTTTCCTGCACCAACACAAGTGCGAAAAGTGGTTTTTCAACACTAACACAAGTGCGAAAAGTGATTTTTCAACACTAACACAAGTGCGAAAAGTGTTTTTCCCACACTAATACAAGTGCAAAAGTGGTTTCCTGCACCAACACAAGTGCGAAAAGTGGTTTTTCAACACCAACACAAGTGCGAAAAGTGGTTTTTCAACACTAACATAAGTGCAAAAAGTGGTTTTTCCACACTAATACAAGTGCAAAAGTGGTTTCCTGCACCAACACAAGTGCGAAAAGTGGTTTTTCAACACTAACACAAGTGTGAAAAGTGGTTTTTCAACACTATCACAAGTGCAAAAAGTGTTTTTTCCACACTAATACAAGTGCAAAAGTGGTTTCCTGCACCAACACAAGTGCGAAAAGTGGTTTTTCAACAATAACACAAGTGCGAAAAGTGGTTTTTCAACACTATCACAAGTGCGAAAAGTGTTTTTTCCACACTAATACAAGTGCAAAAGTGGTTTCCTGCACCATCACAAGTGCGAAAAGTGGTTTTTCAACACTAACACAAGTGCGAAAAGTGGTTTTTCAACACTATCACAAGTGCAAAAAGTGTTTTTTCCACACTAATACAAGTGCAAAAGTGGTTTCCTGCACCAACACAAGTGCAAAAGTGGTTTCCTGCACCAACACAAGTGCGAAAAGTGGTTTTTCAACACTAACACAAGTGCGAAAAGTGGTTTTTCAACACTAACACAAGTGCGAAAAGTGGTTTTTCAACACTATCACAAGTTCAAAAAGTGCTTTTTCCACTCTAATACAAGTGCAAAAGTGGTTTCATGCACCAACACAAGTGCGAAAAGTGGTTTTTCAACACTATCACAAGTGCAAAAAGTGTTTTTTCCACACTAATACAAGTGCAAAAGTGGTTTCCTGCACCAACACAAGTGCAAAAAGTAGTTTTTCAACACTAACACAAGTGCGAAAAGTGGCTTTTCAACACTATCACAAGTGCAAAAAGTGTCTTTTCCACACTAATACAAGTGCAAAAGTGGTTTCCTGCCCAAACACAAGTGCGAAAAGTGGTTTTTCAACACTAACACAAGTGCGAAAAGTGGTTTTTCAACACTAACACAAGTGTGAAAAGTGGTTTTTCAACACTATCACAAGTGCAAAAAGTGTTTTTTCCACACTAATACAAGTGCAAAAGTGGTTTCCTGCACCAACATAAGTGCGAAAAGTGGTTTTTCAACACTAACACAAGTGCGAAAAGTGGTTTTTCAACACTAACACAAGTGCGAAAAGTGGTTTTTCCACACTAATACAAGTGCAAAAGTGGTTTCCTGCACCAACACAAGTGCGAAAAGTGGTTTTTCAACACTAACACAAGTGCGAAAAGTGATTTTTCAACACTAACACAAGTGCGAAAAGTGTTTTTTCCACACTAATACAAGTGCAAAAGTGGTTTCCTGCACCAACACAAGTGCGAAAAGTGGTTTTTCAACACCAACACAAGTGCGAAAAGTGGTTTTTCAACACTAACATAAGTGCAAAAAGTGGTTTTTCCACACTAATACAAGTGCAAAAGTGGTTTCCTGCACCAACACAAGTGCGAAAAGTGGTTTTTCAACACTAACACAAGTGTGAAAAGTGGTTTTTCAACACTATCACAAGTGCAAAAAGTGTTTTTTCCACACTAATACAAGTGCAAAAGTGGTTTCCTGCACCAACACAAGTGCGAAAAGTGGTTTTTCAACAATAACACAAGTGCGAAAAGTGGTTTTTCAACACTATCACAAGTGCAAAAAGTGTTTTTTCCACACTAATACAAGTGCAAAAGTGGTTTCCTGCACCAACACAAGTGCGAAAAGTGGTTTTTCAACACTAACACAAGTGCGAAAAGTGGTTTTTCCACACTAATACAAGTTCAAAAGTGGTTTCCTGCACCAACACAAGTGCGAAAAGTGGTTTTTCAACACTAACACAAGTGCGAAAAGTGGTTTTTCAACACAAGCACAAGTGCAAAAAGTGTTTTTTCCACACTAATACAAGTGCAAAAGTGGTTTCCTGCACCAACACAGGTGCGAAAAGTGGTTTTTCAACACTAACACAAGTGCGAAAAGTGGTTTTTCAACACTAACACATGTGCGAAAAGTGGTTTTTCAACACTAACACAAGTGCGAAAAGTGTTTTTTCCACACTAATACAAGTGCAAAAGTGGTTTCCTGCACCAACACAAGTGCGAAAAGTGGTTTTTCAACACTAACACAAGTGCGAAAAGTGGTTTTTCAACACTAACACGAGTGCGAAAAGTGGTTTTTCAACACTATCACAAGTGCAAAAAGTGTTTTTTCCACACTAATACAAGTACAAAAGTGGTTTCCTGCACCAACACAAGTGCGAAAAGTGGTTTTCCAACACTAACACAAGTGCGAAAAGTGGTTTTTCAACACTATCTCAAGTGCAAAAAGTGTTTTTTCCACACTAATACAAGTGCAAGAGTGGTTTCCTGCACCAACACAAGTGCAAAAAGTGGTTTTTCAACACTAACACAAGTGCGAAAAGTGGTTTTTCAACACTAACACATGTGCGAAAAGTGGTTTTTCCACACTAACAAGTGCAAAAGTGGTTTCCTGCACCAACACAAGTGCGAAAAGTGGTTTTTCAACACTAACACAAGTGCAAAAAGTGGTTTTTCAACACTATCTCAAGTGCAAAAAGTGTTTTTTCCACACTAATACAAGTGCAAAAGTGGTTTCCTGCACCAACACAAGTGCGAAAAGTGGTTTTTCAACACTAACACAAGTGCGAAAAGTGGTTTTTCAACACTAACACATGTGCGAAAAGTGGTTTTTCCACACTAATACAAGTGCAAAAGTGGTGTCCTGCACCAACACAAGTGCGAAAAGTGGTTTTTCAACACTAACACAAGTGCAAAAAGAGTTTTTTCCACACTAATACAAGTGCAAAAGTGGTTTCCTGCACCAACACAAGTGCGAAATGTGGTTTTCAACACTAACACAAGTGCGAAAAGTGGTTTTTCAACACTAACACAAGTGCGAAAAGTGTTTTTTCCACACTAATACAAGTGCAAAAGTGGTTTCCTGCACCATCACAAGTGCGAAAAGTGGTTTTTCAACACTAACACAAGTGCGAAAAGTGGTTTTTCAACACTATCACAAGTGCAAAAAGTGTTTTTTCCACACTAATACAAGTGCAAAAGTGGTTTCCTGCACCAACACAAGTGCGAAAAGTGGTTTTTCAACACTAACACAAGTGCGAAAAGTGGTTTTTCAACACTATCACAAGTTCAAAAAGTGCTTTTTCCACTCTAATACAAGTGCAAAAGTGGTTTCATGCACCAACACAAGTGCGAAAAGTGGTTTTTCAACACTATCACAAGTGCAAATAGTGTTTTTTCCACACTAATACAAGTGCAAAAGTGGTTTCCTGCACCAACACAAGTGCGAAAAGTGGTTTTTCAACACTAACACAAGTGCGAAAAGTGGTTTTTCAACACTATCACAAGTGCAAAAAGTGTTTTTTCCACACTAATACAAGTGCAAAAGTAGTTTCCTGCACCAACATAAGTGCGAAAAGTGGTTTTTCAACACTAACACAAGTGCGAAAATTGGTTTTTCAACACTAACACAAGTGCGAAAAGTGGTTTTTCCACACTAATACAAGTGCAAAAGTGGTTTCCTGCACCAACACAAGTGCGAAAAGTGGTTTTTCAACACTAACACAAGTGCGAAAAGTGGTTTTTCAACACTAACACAAGTGTGAAAAGTGTTTTTTCCACACTAATACAAGTGCAAAAGTGGTTTCCTGCACCAACACAAGTGCGAAAAGTGGTTTTTCAACACTAACACAAGTGCGAAAAGTGGTTTTTCAACACTATCACAAGTGCAAAAAGTGTTTTTTCCACACTAATACAAGTGCAAAAGTGGTTTCCTGCACCAACATAAGTGCGAAAAGTGGTTTTTCAACACTAACACAAGTGCGAAAAGTGGTTTTTCAACACTAACACAAGTGCGAAAAGTGGTTTTTCCACACTAATACAAGTGCAAAAGTGGTTTCCTGCACCAACACAAGTGCGAAAAGTGGTTTTTCAACACTAACACAAGTGCGAAAAGTGGTTTTTCAACACTATCACAAGTGCGAAAAGTGTTTTTTCCACACTAATACAAGTGCAAATGTGGTTTCCTGCACCATCACAAGTGCGAAAAGTGGTTTTTCAACACTAACACAAGTGCGAAAAGTGGTTTTTCAACACTATCTCAAGTGCAAAAAGTGTTTTTTCCACACTAATACAAGTGCAAGAGTGGTTTCCTGCACCAACACAAGTGCAAAAAGTGGTTTTTCAACACTAACACAAGTGCGAAAAGTGTTTTTTCCACACGAATACAAGTGCAAGAGTGGTTTCCTGCACCAACATAAGTGCAAAAAGTGGTTTTTCAACACTAACACAAGTGCGAAAAGTGTTTTTTCCACACTAATACAAGTGCAAAAGTGGTTTCCTGCACCAACACAAGTGCGAAAAGTGGTTTTTCAACACTAACACAAGTGCGAAAAGTGGTTTTTCAACACTAACACAAGTGCGAAAAGTGGTTTTTCAACACTAACACAAGTGCGAAAAGTGGTTTTTCCACACTAATACAAGTGCAAAAGTGGTTTCCTGCACCAACACAAGTGCGAAAAGTGGTTTTTCAACACTAACACAAGTGCGAAAAGTGATTTTTCAACACTAACACAAGTGCGAAAAGTGTTTTTTCCACACTAATACAAGTGCAAAAGTGGTTTCCTGCACCAACACAAGTGCGAAAAGTGGTTTTTCAACACCAACACAAGTGCGAAAAGTGGTTTTTCAACACTAACATAAGTGCAAAAAGTGGTTTTTCCACACTAATACAAGTGCAAAAGTGGTTTCCTGCACCAACACAAGTGCGAAAAGTGGTTTTTCAACACTAACACAAGTGTGAAAAGTGGTTTTTCAACACTATCACAAGTGCAAAAAGTGTTTTTTCCACACTAATACAAGTGCAAAAGTGGTTTCCTGCACCAACACAAGTGCGAAAAGTGGTTTTTCAACAATAACACAAGTGCGAAAAGTGGTTTTTCAACACTATCACAAGTGCAAAAAGTGTTTTTTCCACACTAATACAAGTGCAAAAGTGGTTTCCTGCACCAACACAAGTGCGAAAAGTGGTTTTTCAACACTAACACAAGTGCGAAAAGTGGTTTTTCCACACTAATACAAGTTCAAAAGTGGTTTCCTGCACCAACACAAGTGCGAAAAGTGGTTTTTCAACACTAACACAAGTGCGAAAAGTGGTTTTTCAACACAAGCACAAGTGCAAAAAGTGTTTTTTCCACACTAATACAAGTGCAAAAGTGGTTTCCTGCACCAACACAGGTGCGAAAAGTGGTTTTTCAACACTAACACAAGTGCGAAAAGTGGTTTTTCAACACTAACACATGTGCGAAAAGTGGTTTTTCAACACTAACACAAGTGCGAAAAGTGTTTTTTCCACACTAATACAAGTGCAAAAGTGGTTTCCTGCACCAACACAAGTGCGAAAAGTGGTTTTTCAACACTAACACAAGTGCGAAAAGTGGTTTTTCAACACTAACACGAGTGCGAAAAGTGGTTTTTCAACACTATCACAAGTGCAAAAAGTGTTTTTTCCACACTAATACAAGTACAAAAGTGGTTTCCTGCACCAACACAAGTGCGAAAAGTGGTTTTCCAACACTAACACAAGTGCGAAAAGTGGTTTTTCAACACTATCTCAAGTGCAAAAAGTGTTTTTTCCACACTAATACAAGTGCAAGAGTGGTTTCCTGCACCAACACAAGTGCAAAAAGTGGTTTTTCAACACTAACACAAGTGCGAAAAGTGGTTTTTCAACACTAACACATGTGCGAAAAGTGGTTTTTCCACACTAACAAGTGCAAAAGTGGTTTCCTGCACCAACACAAGTGCGAAAAGTGGTTTTTCAACACTAACACAAGTGCAAAAAGTGGTTTTTCAACACTATCTCAAGTGCAAAAAGTGTTTTTTCCACACTAATACAAGTGCAAAAGTGGTTTCCTGCACCAACACAAGTGCGAAAAGTGGTTTTTCAACACTAACACAAGTGCGAAAAGTGGTTTTTCAACACTAACACATGTGCGAAAAGTGGTTTTTCCACACTAATACAAGTGCAAAAGTGGTGTCCTGCACCAACACAAGTGCGAAAAGTGGTTTTTCAACACTAACACAAGTGCAAAAAGAGTTTTTTCCACACTAATACAAGTGCAAAAGTGGTTTCCTGCACCAACACAAGTGCGAAATGTGGTTTTCAACACTAACACAAGTGCGAAAAGTGGTTTTTCAACACTAACACAAGTGCGAAAAGTGTTTTTTCCACACTAATACAAGTGCAAAAGTGGTTTCCTGCACCATCACAAGTGCGAAAAGTGGTTTTTCAACACTAACACAAGTGCGAAAAGTGGTTTTTCAACACTATCACAAGTGCAAAGAGTGTTTTTTCCACACTAATACAAGTGCAAAAGTGGTTTCCTGCACCAACACAAGTGCGAAAAGTGGTTTTTCAACACTAACACAAGTGCGAAAAGTGGTTTTTCAACACTATCACAAGTTCAAAAAGTGCTTTTTCCACTCTAATACAAGTGCAAAAGTGGTTTCATGCACCAACACAAGTGCGAAAAGTGGTTTTTCAACACTATCACAAGTGCAAATAGTGTTTTTTCCACACTAATACAAGTGCAAAAGTGGTTTCCTGCACCAACACAAGTGCGAAAAGTGGTTTTTCAACACTAACACAAGTGCGAAAAGTGGTTTTTCAACACTATCACAAGTGCAAAAAGTGTTTTTTCCACACTAATACAAGTGCAAAAGTAGTTTCCTGCACCAACATAAGTGCGAAAAGTGGTTTTTCAACACTAACACAAGTGCGAAAATTGGTTTTTCAACACTAACACAAGTGCGAAAAGTGGTTTTTCCACACTAATACAAGTGCAAAAGTGGTTTCCTGCACCAACACAAGTGCGAAAAGTGGTTTTTCAACACTAACACAAGTGCGAAAAGTGGTTTTTCAACACTAACACAAGTGTGAAAAGTGTTTTTTCCACACTAATACAAGTGCAAAAGTGGTTTCCTGCACCAACACAAGTGCGAAAAGTGGTTTTTCAACACTAACACAAGTGCGAAAAGTGGTTTTTCAACACTATCACAAGTGCAAAAAGTGTTTTTTCCACACTAATACAAGTGCAAAAGTGGTTTCCTGCACCAACATAAGTGCGAAAAGTGGTTTTTCAACACTAACACAAGTGCGAAAAGTGGTTTTTCAACACTAACACAAGTGCGAAAAGTGGTTTTTCCACACTAATACAAGTGCAAAAGTGGTTTCCTGCACCAACACAAGTGCGAAAAGTGGTTTTTCAACACTAACACAAGTGCGAAAAGTGGTTTTTCAACACTATCACAAGTGCGAAAAGTGTTTTTTCCACACTAATACAAGTGCAAATGTGGTTTCCTGCACCATCACAAGTGCGAAAAGTGGTTTTTCAACACTAACACAAGTGCGAAAAGTGGTTTTTCAACACTATCTCAAGTGCAAAAAGTGTTTTTTCCACACTAATACAAGTGCAAGAGTGGTTTCCTGCACCAACACAAGTGCAAAAAGTGGTTTTTCAACACTAACACAAGTGCGAAAAGTGTTTTTTCCACACGAATACAAGTGCAAGAGTGGTTTCCTGCACCAACATAAGTGCAAAAAGTGGTTTTTCAACACTAACACAAGTGCGAAAAGTGTTTTTTCCACACTAATACAAGTGCAAAAGTGGTTTCCTGCACCAACACAAGTGCGAAAAGTGGTTTTTCAACACTAACACAAGTGCGAAAAGTGGTTTTTCAACACTAACACAAGTGCGAAAAGTGGTTTTTCAACACTAACACAAGTGCGAAAAGTGGTTTTTCCACACTAATACAAGTGCAAAAGTGGTTTCCTGCACCAACACAAGTGCGAAAAGTGGTTTTTCAACACCAACACAAGTGCGAAAAGTGGTTTTTCAACACTATCACAAGTGCAAAAGTGGTTTCCTGCACCAACACAAGTGCAAAAAGTGGTTTTTCAAAACTAACACAAGTGCGAAAAGTTGTTTTTCAACACTAACACAAGTGCAAAAAGTGGTTTTTCAACACTATCTCAAGTGCAAAAAGTGTTTTTTCCACACTAATACAAGTGCAAAAGTGGTTTCCTGCACCAACACAAGTGCGAAAAGTGGTTTTTCAACACTAACGCAAGTGCGAAAAGTGGTTTTTCAACACTAACACATGTGCGAAAAGTGGTTTTTCCACACTAATACAAATGCAAAAGTGGTGTCCTGCACCAACACAAGTGCGAAAAGTGGTTTTTCAACACTAACACAAGTGCAAAAAGTGTTTTTTCCACACTAATACAAGTGCAAAAGTGGTTTCCTGCACCAACACAAGTGCGAAATGTGGTTTTCAACACTAACACAAGTGCGAAAAGTGGTTTTTCAACACTAACACAAGTGCGAAAAGTGTTTTTTCCACACTAATACAAGTGCAAAAGTGATTTCCTGCACCATCAAAAGTGCGAAAAGTGGTTTCTCAACACTAACACAAGTGCGAAAAGTGGTTTTTCAACACTATCACAAGTGCAAAAAGTGTTTTTCCCACACTAATACAAGTGCAAAAGTGGTTTCCTGCACCAACACAAGTGCGAAAAGTGGTTTTTCCACACTAACAAGTGCAAAAGTGGTTTCCTGCACCAACACAAGTGCGAAAAGTGGTTTTTCAACACTAACACAAGTGCAAAAAGTGGTTTTTCAACACTATCTCAAGTGCAAAAAGTGTTTTTTCCACACTAATACAAGTGCAAGAGTGGTTTCCTGCATCAACACAAGTGCAAAAAGTGGTTTTTCAACACTAACACAAGTGCGAAAAGTGTTTTTTCCACACTAATACAAGTGCAAGAGTGGTTTCCTGCACCAACACAAGTGCAAAAAGTGGTTTTTCAACACTAACACAAGTGCGAAAAGTGTTTTTTCCACACTAATACAAGTGCAAAAGTGGTTTCCTGCACCAACACAAGTGCGAAAAGTGGTTTTTCAACACTAACACAAGTGCGAAAAGTGGTTTTTCAACACTAACACAAGTGCGAAAAGTGGTTTTTCAACACTAACACAAGTGCGAAAAGTGGTTTTTCCACACTAATACAAGTGCAAAAGTGGTTTCCTGCACCAACACAAGTGCGAAAAGTGGTTTTTCAACACTAACACAAGTGCGAAAAGTGGTTTTTCAACACTATCACAAGTGCAAAAGTGGTTTCCTGCACCAACACAAGTGCAAAAAGTGGTTTTTCAAAACTAACACAAGTGTGAAAAGTTGTTTTTCAACACTAACACAAGTGCAAAAAGTGGTTTTTCAACACTATCTCAAGTGCAAAAAGTGTTTTTTCCACACTAATACAAGTGCAAAAGTGGTTTCCTGCACCAACACAAGTGCGAAAAGTGGTTTTTCAACACTAACACAAGTGCGAAAAGTGGTTTTTCAACACTAACACATGTGCAAAAAGTGGTTTTTCCACACTAATACAAATGCAAAAGTGGTGTCCTGCACCAACACAAGTGCGAAAAGTGGTTTTTCAACACTAACACAAGTGCAAAAAGTGTTTTTTCCACACTAATACAAGTGCAAAAGTGGTTTCCTGCACCAACACAAGTGCGAAATGTGGTTTTCAACACTAACACAAGTGCGAAAAGTGGTTTTTCAACACTAACACAAGTGCGAAAAGTGTTTTTTCCACACTAATACAAGTGCAAAAGTGGTTTCCTGCACCATCACAAGTGCGAAAAGTGGTTTTTCAACACTAACACAAGTGCGAAAAGTGGTTTTTCAACACTATCACAAGTGCAAAAAGTGTTTTTTCCACACTAATACAAGTGCAAAAGTGGTTTCCTGCACCAACACAAGTGCGAAAAGTGGTTTTTCAACACTAACACAAGTGCGAAAAGTGGTTTTTTTTTTCAACACTTATCACAAGTTCAAAAAGTGCTTTTTTAATACAAGTGCAAAAGTGGTTTCATGCACCAACACAAGTGCGAAAAGTGGTTTTTCAACACTATCACAAGTGCAAAAAGTGTTTTTTCCACACTAATACAAGTGCAAAAGTGGTTTCCTGCACCAACACAAGTGCGAAAAGTGGTTTTTCAACACTAACACAAGTGCGAAAAGTGGCTTTTCAACACTATCACAAGTGCAAAAAGTGTTTTTTCCACACTAATACAAGTGCAAAAGTGGTTTCCTGCCCAAACACAAGTGCGAAAAGTGGTTTTTCAACACTAACACAAGTGCGAAAAGTGGTTTTTCAACACTAACACAAGTGTGAAAAGTGGTTTTTCAACACTATCACAAGTGCAAAAAGTGTTTTTTCCACACTAATACAAGTGCAAAAGTGGTTTCCTGCACCAACATAAGTGCGAAAAGTGGTTTTTCAACACTAACACAAGTGCGAAAAGTGGTTTTTCAACACTAACACAAGTGCGAAAAGTGGTTTTTCCACACTAATACAAGTGCAAAAGTTGTTTCCTGCACCAACACAAGTGCGAAAAGTGGTTTTTCAACACTAACACAAGTGCGAAAAGTGGTTTTTCAACACTAACACAAGTGCGAAAAGTGGTTTTTCCACACTAATACAAGTGCAAAAGTGGTTTCCTGCACCAACACAAGTGCGAAAAGTGGTTTTTCAACACCAACACAAGTGCGAAAAGTGGTTTTTCAACACTAACATAAGTGCAAAAAGTGGTTTTTCCACACTAATACAAGTGCAAAAGTGGTTTCCTGCACCAACACAAGTGCGAAAAGTGGTTTTTCAACACCAACACAAGTGCGAAAAGTGGTTTTTCAACACTAACATAAGTGCAAAAAGTGGTTTTTCCACACTAATACAAGTGCAAAAGTGGTTTCCTGCACCAACACAAGTGCGAAAAGTGGTTTTTCAACACTAACACAAGTGCGAAAAGTGGTTTTTGCACACTAATACAAGTTCAAAAGTGGTTTCCTGCACCAACACAAGTGCGAAAAGTGGTTTTTCAACACTAACACAAGTGCGAAAAGTGGTTTTTCAACACAAGCACAAGTGCAAAAAGTGTTTTTTCCACACTAATACAAGTGCAAAAGTGGTTTCCTGCACCAACACAAGTGCGAAAAGTGGTTTTTCAACACTAACACAACTGCGAAAAGTGGTTTTTCAACACTAACACATGTGCGAAAAGTGGTTTTTCAACACTAACACAAGTGCGAAAAGTGTTTTTTCCACACTAATACAAGTGCAAAAGTGGTTTCCTGCACCAACACAAGTGCGAAAAGTGGTTTTTCAACACTAACACAAGTGCGAAAAGTGGTTTTTCAACACTAACACAAGTGCGAAAAGTGGTTTTTCAACACTATCACAAGTGCAAAAAGTGTTTTTGCCACACTAATACAAGTGCAAAAGTGGTTTCCTGCACCAACACAAGTGTGAAAAGTGGTTTTTCAACACTAACACAAGTGCGAAAAGTGGTTTTTCAACACTAACACAAGTGCGAAAAGTGGTTTTTCCACACTAATACACATGCAAAAGTGGTTTCCTGCACCAACACAAGTGCGAAAAGTGGTTTTTCAACACTAACACAAGTGCGAAAAGTGGTTTTTCAACACTATCTCAAGTGCAAAAAGTGTTTTTTCCACCCTAATACAAGTGCAAGAGTGGTTTCCTGCACCAACACAAGTGCAAAAAGTGGTTTTTCAACACTAACACAAGTGCGAAAAGTGGTTTTTCAACACTAACACGTGTGCGAAAAGTGGTTTTTCCACACTAACAAGTGCAAAAGTGGTTTCCTGCACCAACACAAGTGCGAAAAGTGGTTTTTCAACACTAACACAAGTGCAAAAAGTGGATTTTCAACACTATCTCAAGTGCAAAAAGTGTTTTTTCCACACTAATACAAGTGCAAAAGTGGTTTCCTGCACCAACACAAGTGCGAAAAGTGGTTTTTCAACACTAACGCAAGTGCGAAAAGTGGTTTTTCAACACTAACACATGTGCGAAAAGTGGTTTTTCCACACTAATACAATTGCAAAAGTGGTGTCCTGCACCAACACAAGTGCGAAAAGTGGTTTTTCAACACTAACACAAGTGCAAAAAGAGTTTTTTCCACACTAATACAAGTGCAAAAGTGGTTTCCTGCACCAACAAAAGTGCGAAATGTGGTTTTCAACACTAACACAAGTGCGAAAAGTGGTTTTTCAACACTAACACAAGTGCGAAAAGTGTTTTTTCCAAACTAATACAAGTGCAAAAGTGGTTTCCTACACCATCACAAGTGCGAAAAGTGGTTTTTCAACACTAACACAAGTGCGAAAAGTGGTTTTTCAACACTATCACAAGTGCAAAAAGTGTTTTTTCCACACTAATACAAGTGCAAAAGTGGTTTCCTGCACCAACAAAAGTGCGAAAAGTGGTTTTTCAACACTAACACAAGTGCGAAAAGTGGTTTTTCAACACTATCACAAGTTCAAAAAGTGCTTTTTCCACTCTAATACAAGTGCAAAAGTGGTTTCATGCACCAACACAAGTGCGAAAAGTGGTTTTTCAACACTATCACAAGTGCAAATAGTGTTTTTTCCACACTAATACAAGTGCAAAAGTGGTTTCCTGCACCAACACAAGTGCGAAAAGTGGTTTTTCAACACTAACACAAGTGCGAAAAGTGGTTTTTCAACACTATCACAAGTGCAAAAAGTGTTTTTTCCACACTAATACAAGTGCAAAAGTGGTTTCCTGCACCAACATAAGTGCGAAAAGTGGTTTTTCAACACTAACACAAGTGCGAAAATTGGTTTTTCAACACTAACACAAGTGCGAAAAGTGGTTTTTCCACACTAATACAAGTGCAAAAGTGGTTTCCTGCACCAACACAAGTGCGAAAAGTGGTTTTTCAACACTAACGCAAGTGCGAAAAGTGGTTTTTCAACACTAACACAAGTGTGAAAAGTGTTTTTTCCACACTAATACAAGTGCAAAAGTGGTTTCCTGCACCAACATAAGTGCGAAAAGTGGTTTTTCAACACTAACACAAGTGCGAAAAGTGGTTTTTCAACACTAACACAAGTGCGAAAAGTGGTTTTTCCACACTAATACAAGTGCAAAAGTGGTTTCCTGCACCAACACAAGTGCGAAAAGTGGTTTTTCAACACTAACACAAGTGCGAAAAGTGGTTTTTCAACACTATCACAAGTGCGAAAAGTGTTTTTTCCACACTAATACAAGTGCAAATGTGGTTTCCTGCACCATCACAAGTGCGAAAAGTGGTTTTTCAACACTAACACAAGTGCGAAAAGTGGTTTTTCAACACTATCTCAAGTGCAAAAAGTGTTTTTTCCACACTAATACAAGTGCAATTGTGGTTTCCTGCACCAACACAAGTGCAAAAAGTGGTTTTTCAACACTAACACAAGTGCGAAAAGTGTTTTTTCCACACGAATACAAGTGCAAGAGTGGTTTCCTGCACCAACACAGGTGCAAAAAGTGGTTTTTCAACACTAACACAAGTGAAAAAAGTGTTTTTTCCACACTAATACAAGTGCAAAAGTGGTTTCCTGCACCAACACAAGTGCGAAAAGTGGTTTTTCAACACTAACACAAGTGCGAAAAGTGGTTTTTCAACACTAACACAAGTGCGAAAAGTGGTTTTTCAACACTAACACAAGTGCGAAAAGTGGTTTTTCCACACTAATACAAGTGCAAAAGTGGTTTCCTGCACCAACACAAGTGCGAAAAGTGGTTTTTCAACACTAACACAAGTGCGAAAAGTGGTTTTTCAACACTAACACAAGTGCGAAAAGTGGTTTTTCCACACTAATACACATGCAAAAGTGGTTTCCTGCACCAACACAAGTGCGAAAAGTGGTTTTTCAACACTAACACAAGTGCGAAAAGTGGTTTTTCAACACTATCTCAAGTGCAAAAAGTGTTTTTTCCACCCTAATACAAGTGCAAGAGTGGTTTCCTGCACCAACACAAGTGCAAAAAGTGGTTTTTCAACACTAACACAAGTGCGAAAAGTGGTTTTTCAACACTAACACATGTGCCAAAAGTGGTTTTTCCACACTAACAAGTGCAAAAGTGGTTTCCTGCACCAACACAAGTGCGAAAAGTGGTTTTTCAACACTAACACAAGTGCAAAAAGTGGTTTTTCAACACTATCTCAAGTGCAAAAAGTGTTTTTTCCACACTAATACAAGTGCAAAAGTGGTTTCCTGCACCAACACAAGTGCGAAAAGTGGTTTTTCAACACTAACACAAGTGCGAAAAGTGGTTTTTCAACACTAACACATGTGCGAAAAGTGGTTTTTCCACACTAATACAAGTGCAAAAGTGGTGTCCTGCACCAACACAAGTGCGAAAAGTGGTTTTTCAACACTAACACAAGTGCAAAAAGAGTTTTTTCCACACTAATACAAGTGCAAAAGTGGTTTCCTGCACCAACAAAAGTGCGAAATGTGGTTTTCAACACTAACACAAGTGCGAAAAGTGGTTTTTCAACACTAACACAAGTGCGAAAAGTGTTTTTTCCACACTAATACAAGTGCAAAAGTGGTTTCCTGCACCATCACAAGTGCGAAAAGTGGTTTTTCAACACTAACACAAGTGCGAAAAGTGGTTTTTCAACACTATCACAAGTGCGAAAAGTGGTTTTTCAACACTATCACAAGTTCAAAAAGTGCTTTTTCCACTCTAATACAAGTGCAAAAGTGGTTTCATGCACCAACACAAGTGCGAAAAGTGGTTTTTCAACACTATCACAAGTGCAAATAGTGTTTTTTCCACACTAATACAAGTGCAAAAGTGGTTTCCTGCACCAACACAAGTGCGAAAAGTGGTTTTTCAACACTAACACAAGTGCGAAAAGTGGTTTTTCAACACTATCACAAGTGCAAAAAGTGTTTTTTCCACACTAATACAAGTGCAAAAGTGGTTTCCTGCACCAACATAAGTGCGAAAAGTGGTTTTTCAACACTAACACAAGTGCGAAAATTGGTTTTTCAACACTAACACAAGTGCGAAAAGTGGTTTTTCCACACTAATACAAGTGCAAAAGTGGTTTCCTGCACCAACACAAGTGCGAAAAGTGGTTTTTCAACACTAACACAAGTGCGAAAAGTGGTTTTTCAACACTAACACAAGTGTGAAAAGTGTTTTTTCCACACTAATACAAGTGCAAAAGTGGTTTCCTGCACCAACACAAGTGCGAAAAGTGGTTTTTCAACACTAACACAAGTGCGAAAAGTGGTTTTTCAACACTATCACAAGTGCAAAAAGTGTTTTTTCCACACTAATACAAGTGCAAAAGTGGTTTCCTGCACCAACACAAGTGCGAAAAGTGGTTTTTCAACACTAACACAAGTGCGAAAAGTGGTTTTTCAACACTAACACAAGTGCGAAAAGTGGTTTTTCCACACTAATACAAGTGCAAAAGTGGTTTCCTGCACCAACACAAGTGCGAAAAGTGGTTTTTCAACACTAACACAAGTGCGAAAAGTGGTTTTTCAACACTATCACAAGTGCGAAAAGTGTTTTTTCCACACTAATACAAGTGCAAATGTGGTTTCCTGCACCATCACAAGTGCGAAAAGTGGTTTTTCAACACTAACACAAGTGCGAAAAGTGGTTTTTCAACACTATCTCAAGTGCAAAAAGTGTTTTTTCCACACTAATACAAGTGCAATTGTGGTTTCCTGCACCAACACAAGTGCAAAAAGTGGTTTTTCAACACTAACACAAGTGCGAAAAGTGTTTTTTCCACACGAATACAAGTGCAAGAGTGGTTTCCTGCACCAACACAGGTGCAAAAAGTGGTTTTTCAACACTAACACAAGTGAAAAAAGTGTTTTTTCCACACTAATACAAGTGCAAAAGTGGTTTCCTGCACCAACACAAGTGCGAAAAGTGGTTTTTCAACACTAACACAAGTGCGAAAAGTGGTTTTTCAACACTAACACAAGTGCGAAAAGTGGTTTTTCAACACTAACACAAGTGCGAAAAGTGGTTTTTCCACACTAATACAAGTGCAAAAGTGGTTTCCTGCACCAACACAAGTGCGAAAAGTGGTTTTTCAACACTAACACAAGTGCGAAAAGTGGTTTTTCAACACTAACACAAGTGCGAAAAGTGGTTTTTCCACACTAATACACATGCAAAAGTGGTTTCCTGCACCAACACAAGTGCGAAAAGTGGTTTTTCAACACTAACACAAGTGCGAAAAGTGGTTTTTCAACACTATCTCAAGTGCAAAAAGTGTTTTTTCCACCCTAATACAAGTGCAAGAGTGGTTTCCTGCACAAACACAAGTGCAAAAAGTGGTTTTTCAACACTAACACAAGTGCGAAAAGTGGTTTTTCAACACTAACACATGTGCGAAAAGTGGTTTTTCCACACTAACAAGTGCAAAAGTGGTTTCCTGCACCAACACAAGTGCGAAAAGTGGTTTTTCAACACTAACACAAGTGCAAAAAGTGGTTTTTCAACACTATCTCAAGTGCAAAAAGTGTTTTTTCCACACTAATACAAGTGCAAAAGTGGTTTCCTGCACCAACACAAGTGCGAAAAGTGGTTTTTCAACACTAACACAAGTGCGAAAAGTGGTTTTTCAACACTAACACATGTGCGAAAAGTGGTTTTTCCACACTAATACAAGTGCAAAAGTGGTGTCCTGCACCAACACAAGTGCGAAAAGTGGTTTTTCAACACTAACACAAGTGCAAAAAGAGTTTTTTCCACACTAATACAAGTGCAAAAGTGGTTTCCTGCACCAACAAAAGTGCGAAATGTGGTTTTCAACACTAACACAAGTGCGAAAAGTGGTTTTTCAACACTAACACAAGTGCGAAAAGTGTTTTTTCCACACTAATACAAGTGCAAAAGTGGTTTCCTGCACCATCACAAGTGCGAAAAGTGGTTTTTCAACACTAACACAAGTGCGAAAAGTGGTTTTTCAACACTATCACAAGTGCGAAAAGTGGTTTTTCAACACTATCACAAGTTCAAAAAGTGCTTTTTCCACTCTAATACAAGTGCAAAAGTGGTTTCATGCACCAACACAAGTGCGAAAAGTGGTTTTTCAACACTATCACAAGTGCAAATAGTGTTTTTTCCACACTAATACAAGTGCAAAAGTGGTTTCCTGCACCAACACAAGTGCGAAAAGTGGTTTTTCAACACTAACACAAGTGCGAAAAGTGGTTTTTCAACACTATCACAAGTGCAAAAAGTGTTTTTTCCACACTAATACAAGTGCAAAAGTGGTTTCCTGCACCAACATAAGTGCGAAAAGTGGTTTTTCAACACTAACACAAGTGCGAAAATTGGTTTTTCAACACTAACACAAGTGCGAAAAGTGGTTTTTCCACACTAATACAAGTGCAAAAGTGGTTTCCTGCACCAACACAAGTGCGAAAAGTGGTTTTTCAACACTAACACAAGTGCGAAAAGTGGTTTTTCAACACTAACACAAGTGTGAAAAGTGTTTTTTCCACACTAATACAAGTGCAAAAGTGGTTTCCTGCACCAACACAAGTGCGAAAAGTGGTTTTTCAACACTAACACAAGTGCGAAAAGTGGTTTTTCAACACTATCACAAGTGCAAAAAGTGTTTTTTCCACACTAATACAAGTGCAAAAGTGGTTTCCTGCACCAACACAAGTGCGAAAAGTGGTTTTTCAACACTAACACAAGTGCGAAAAGTGGTTTTTCAACACTATCACAAGTGCAAAAAGTGTTTTTTCCACACTAATACAAGTGCAAATGTGGTTTCCTGCACCATCACAAGTGCGAAAAGTGGTTTTTCAACACTAACACAAGTGCGAAAAGTGGTTTTTCAACACTATCTCAAGTGCAAAAAGTGTTTTTTCCACACTAATACAAGTGCAATAGTGGTTTCCTGCACCAACACAAGTGCAAAAAGTGGTTTTTCAACACTAACACAAGTGCGAAAAGTGTTTTTTCCACACGAATACAAGTGCAAGAGTGGTTTCCTGCACCAACACAAGTGCAAAAAGTGGTTTTTCAACACTAACACAAGTGCAAAAAGTGTTTTTTCCACACTAATACAAGTGCAAAAGTGGTTTCCTGCACCAACACAAGTGCGAAAAGTGGTTTTCAACACTAACACAAGTGCGAAAAGTGGTTTTTCAACACTAACACAAGTGCGAAAAGTGGTTTTTCCACACTAATACAAGTGCAAAAGTGGTTTCCTGCACCAACACAAGTGCGAAAAGTGGTTTTTCAACACTAACACAAGTGCGAAAAGTGGTTTTTCAACACTATCACAAGTGCAAAAGTGGTTTCCTGCACCAACACAAGTGCAAAAAGTGGTTTTTCAAAACTAACACAAGTGCGAAAAGTTGTTTTTCAACACTAACACAAGTGCAAAAAGTGGTTTTTCAACACTATCTCAAGTGCAAAAAGTGTTTTTTCCACACTAATACAAGTGCAAAAGTGGTTTCCTGCACCAACACAAGTGCGAAAAGTGGTTTTTCAACACTAACACAAGTGCGAAAAGTGGTTTTTCAACACTAACACATGTGCGAAAAGTGGTTTTTCCACACTAATACAAATGCAAAAGTGGTGTCCTGCACCAACACAAGTGCGAAAAGTGGTTTTTCAACACTAACACAAGTGCAAAAAGTGTTTTTTCCACACTAATACAAGTGCAAAAGTGGTTTCCTGCACCAACACAAGTGCGAAATGTGGTTTTCAACACTAACACAATTGCGAAAAGTGGTTTTTCAACACTAACACAAGTGCAAAAAGTGTTTTTTCCACACTAATACAAGTGCAAAAGTGATTTCCTGCACCATCACAAGTGCGAAAAGTGGTTTCTCAACACTAACACAAGTGCGAAAAGTGGTTTTTCAACACTATCACAAGTGCAAAAAGTGTTTTTTCCACACTAATACAAGTGCAAAAGTGGTTTCCTGCACCAACACAAGTGCGAAAAGTGGTTTTTCAACACTAACACAAGTGCGAAAAGTGGTTTTTCCACACTAATACAAGTTCAAAAGTGGTTTCCTGCACCAACACAAGTGCGAAAAGTGGTTTTTCAACACTAACACAAGTGCGAAAAGTGGTTTTTCAACACAAGCACAAGTGCAAAAAGTGTTTTTTCCACACTAATACAAGTGCAAAAGTGGTTTCCTGCACCAACACAAGTGCGAAAAGTGGTTTTTCAACACTAACACAAGTGCGAAAAGTGGTTTTTCAACACTAACACATGTGCGAAAAGTGGTTTTTCAACACTAACACAAGTGCGAAAAGTGTTTTTTCCACACTAATACAAGTGCAAAAGTGGTTTCCTGCACCAACACAAGTGCGAAAAGTGGTTTTTCAACACTAACACAAGTGCGAAAAGTGGTTTTTCAACACTAACACGAGTGCGAAAAGTGGTTTTTCAACACTATCACAAGTGCAAATGTGTTTTTTCCACACTAATACAAGTGCAAAAGTGGTTTCCTGCACCAACACAAGTGCGAAAAGTGGTTTTCCAACACTAACACAAGTGCGAAAAGTGGTTTTTCAACACTAACACAAGTGCGAAAAGTGGTTTTTCAACACTATCACAAGTGCAAAAAGTGTTTTTGCCACACTAATACAAGTGCAAAAGTGGTTTCCTGCACCAACACAAGTGCGAAAAGTGGTTTTTCAACACTAACACAAGTGCGAAAAGTGGTTTTTCAACACTAACACAAGTGCGAAAAGTGGTTTTTCCACACTAATACACATGCAAAAGTGGTTTCCTGCACCAACACAAGTGCGAAAAGTGGTTTTTCAACACTAACACAAGTGCGAAAAGTGGTTTTTCAACACTATCTCAAGTGCAAAAAGTGTTTTTTCCACACTAATACAAGTGCAAGAGTGGTTTCCTGCACCAACACAAGTGCAAAAAGTGGTTTTTCAACACTAACACAAGTGCGAAAAGTGGTTTTTCAACACTAACACATGTGCGAAAAGTGGTTTTTCCACACTAACAAGTGCAAAAGTGGTTTCCTGCACCAACACAAGTGCGAAAAGTGGTTTTTCAACACTAACACAAGTGCAAAAAGTGGTTTTTCAACACTATCTCAAGTGCAAAAAGTGTTTTTTCCACACTAATACAAGTGCAAAAGTGGTTTCCTGCACCAACACAAGTGCGAAAAGTGGTTTTTCAACACTAACACAAGTGCGAAAAGTGGTTTTTCAACACTAACACATGTGCGAAAAGTGGTTTTTCCACACTAATACAAGTGCAAAAGTGGTGTCCTGCACCAACACAAGTGCGAAAAGTGGTTTTTCAACACTAACACAAGTGCAAAAAGAGTTTTTTCCACACTAATACAAGTGCAAAAGTGGTTTCCTGCACCAACACAAGTGCGAAATGTGGTTTTCAACACTAACACAAGTGCGAAAAGTGGTTTTTCAACACTAACACAAGTGCGAAAAGTGTTTTTTCCACACTAATACAAGTGCAAAAGTGGTTTCCTGCACCATCACAAGTGCGAAAAGTGGTTTTTCAACACTAACACAAGTGCGAAAAGTGGTTTTTCAACACTATCACAAGTGCAAAAAGTGTTTTTTCCACACTAATACAAGTGCAAAAGTGGTTTCCTGCACCAACACAAGTGCGAAAAGTGGTTTTTCAACACTAACACAAGTGCGAAAAGTGGTTTTTCAACACTATCACAAGTTCAAAAAGTGCTTTTTCCACTCTAATACAAGTGCAAAAGTGGTTTCATGCACCAACACAAGTGCGAAAAGTGGTTTTTCAACACTATCACAAGTGCAAATAGTGTTTTTTCCACACTAATACAAGTGCAAAAGTGGTTTCCTGCACCAACACAAGTGCGAAAAGTGGTTTTTCAACACTAACACAAGTGCGAAAAGTGGTTTTTCAACACTATCACAAGTGCAAAAAGTGTTTTTTCCACACTAATACAAGTGCAAAAGTGGTTTCCTGCACCAACACAAGTGCGAAAAGTGGTTTTTCAAAACTAACACAAGTGCGAAAAGTGGTTTTTCAACACTATCACAAGTGCAAAAAGTGTTTTTTCCACACTAATACAAGTGCAAATGTGGTTTCCTGCACCATCACAAGTGCGAAAAGTGGTTTTTCAACACTAACACAAGTGCGAAAAGTGGTTTTTCAACACTATCTCAAGTGCAAAAAGTGTTTTTTCCACACTAATACAAGTGCAATAGTGGTTTCCTGCACCAACACAAGTGCAAAAAGTGGTTTTTCAACACTAACACAAGTGCGAAAAGTGTTTTTTCCACACGAATACAAGTGCAAGAGTGGTTTCCTGCACCAACACAAGTGCAAAAAGTGGTTTTTCAACACTAACACAAGTGCAAAAAGTGTTTTTTCCACACTAATACAAGTGCAAAAGTGGTTTCCTGCACCAACACAAGTGCGAAAAGTGGTTTTCAACACTAACACAAGTGCGAAAAGTGGTTTTTCAACACTAACACAAGTGCGAAAAGTGGTTTTTCCACACTAATACAAGTGCAAAAGTGGTTTCCTGCACCAACACAAGTGCGAAAAGTGGTTTTTCAACACTAACACAAGTGCGAAAAGTGGTTTTTCAACACTATCACAAGTGCAAAAGTGGTTTCCTGCACCAACACAAGTGCAAAAAGTGGTTTTTCAAAACTAACACAAGTGCGAAAAGTTGTTTTTCAACACTAACACAAGTGCAAAAAGTGGTTTTTCAACACTATCTCAAGTGCAAAAAGTGTTTTTTCCACACTAATACAAGTGCAAAAGTGGTTTCCTGCACCAACACAAGTGCGAAAAGTGGTTTTTCAACACTAACACAAGTGCGAAAAGTGGTTTTTCAACACTAACACATGTGCGAAAAGTGGTTTTTCCACACTAATACAAATGCAAAAGTGGTGTCCTGCACCAACACAAGTGCGAAAAGTGGTTTTTCAACACTAACACAAGTGCAAAAAGTGTTTTTTCCACACTAATACAAGTGCAAAAGTGGTTTCCTGCACCAACACAAGTGCGAAATGTGGTTTTCAACACTAACACAATTACGAAAAGTGGTTTTTCAACACTAACACAAGTGCAAAAAGTGTTTTTTCCACACTAATACAAGTGCAAAAGTGATTTCCTGCACCATCACAAGTGCGAAAAGTGGTTTCTCAACACTAACACAAGTGCGAAAAGTGGTTTTTCAACACTATCACAAGTGCAAAAAGTGTTTTTTCCACACTAATACAAGTGCAAAAGTGGTTTCCTGCACCAACACAAGTGCGAAAAGTGGTTTTTCAACACTAACACAAGTGCGAAAAGTGGTTTTTCCACACTAATACAAGTTCAAAAGTGGTTTCCTGCACCAACACAAGTGCGAAAAGTGGTTTTTCAACACTAACACAAGTGCGAAAAGTGGTTTTTCAACACAAGCACAAGTGCAAAAAGTGTTTTTTCCACACTAATACAAGTGCAAAAGTGGTTTCCTGCACCAACACAAGTGCGAAAAGTGGTTTTTCAACACTAACACAAGTGCGAAAAGTGGTTTTTCAACACTAACACATGTGCGAAAAGTGGTTTTTCAACACTAACACAAGTGCGAAAAGTGTTTTTTCCACACTAATACAAGTGCAAAAGTGGTTTCCTGCACCAACACAAGTGCGAAAAGTGGTTTTTCAACACTAACACAAGTGCGAAAAGTGGTTTTTCAACACTAACACGAGTGCGAAAAGTGGTTTTTCAACACTATCACAAGTGCAAATGTGTTTTTTCCACACTAATACAAGTGCAAAAGTGGTTTCCTGCACCAACACAAGTGCGAAAAGTGGTTTTCCAACACTAACACAAGTGCGAAAAGTGGTTTTTCAACACTAACACAAGTGCGAAAAGTGGTTTTTCCGTGGTTTCCTGCACCAACACAAGTGCGAAAAGTGGTTTTTCAACACTAACACAAGTGCGAAAAGTGGTTTTTCAACACTATCTCAAGTGCAAAAAGTGTTTTTTCCACACTAATACAAGTGCAAGAGTGGTTTCCTGCACCAACACAAGTGCAAAAAGTGGTTTTTCAACACTAACACAAGTGCGAAAAGTGGTTTTTCAACACTAACACATGTGCGAAAAGTGGTTTTTCCACACTAACAAGTGCAAAAGTGGTTTCCTGCACCAACACAAGTGCGAAAAGTGGTTTTTCAACACTAACACAAGTGCAAAAAGTGGTTTTTCAACACTATCTCAAGTGCAAAAAGTGTTTTTTCCACACTAATACAAGTGCAAAAGTGTTTTCCTGCACCAACACAAGTGCGAAAAGTGGTTTTTCAACACTAACACAAGTGCGAAAAGTGGTTTTTCAACACTAACACATGTGCGAAAAGTGGTTTTTTCCACACTAATACAAGTGCAAAAGTGGTGTCCTGCACCAACACAAGTGCGAAAAGTGGTTTTTCAACACTAACACAAGTGCAAAAAGAGTTTTTTCCACACTAATACAAGTGCAAAAGTGGTTTCCTGCACCAACACAAGTGCGAAATGTGGTTTTCAACACTAACACAAGTGCGAAAAGTGGTTTTTCAACACTAACACAAGTGCGAAAAGTGTTTTTTCCACACTAATACAAGTGCAAAAGTGGTTTCCTGCACCATCACAAGTGCGAAAAGTGGTTTTTCAACACTAACACAAGTGCGAAAAGTGGTTTTTCAACACTATCACAAGTGCAAAAAGTGTTTTTTCCACACTAATACAAGTGCAAAAGTGGTTTCCTGCACCAACACAAGTGCGAAAAGTGGTTTTTCAACACTAACACAAGTGCGAAAAGTGGTTTTTCAACACTATCACAAGTTCAAAAAGTGCTTTTTCCACTCTAATACAAGTGCAAAAGTGGTTTCATGCACCAACACAAGTGCGAAAAGTGGTTTTTCAACACTATCACAAGTGCAAATAGTGTTTTTTCCACACTAATACAAGTGCAAAAGTGGTTTCCTGCACCAACACAAGTGCGAAAAGTGGTTTTTCAACACTAACACAAGTGCGAAAAGTGGTTTTTCAACACTATCACAAGTGCAAAAAGTGTTTTTTCCACACTAATACAAGTGCAAAAGTGGTTTCCTGCACCAACATAAGTGCGAAAAGTGGTTTTTCAACACTAAAACAAGTGCGAAAATTGGTTTTTCAACACTAACACAAGTGCGAAAAGTGGTTTTTCCACACTAATACAAGTGCAAAAGTGGTTTCCTGCACCAACACAAGTGCGAAAAGTGGTTTTTCAACACTAACACAAGTGCGAAAAGTGGTTTTTCAACACTAACACAAGTGTGAAAAGTGTTTTTTCCACACTAATACAAGTGCAAAAGTGGTTTCCTGCACCAACACAAGTGCGAAAAGTGGTTTTTCAACACTAACACAAGTGCGAAAAGTGGTTTTTCAACACTATCACAAGTGCAAAAAGTGTTTTTTCCACACTAATACAAGTGCAAAAGTGGTTTCCTGCACCAACATAAGTGCGAAAAGTGGTTTTTCAACACTAACACAAGTGCGAAAAGTGGTTTTTCAACACTAACACAAGTGCGAAAAGTGGTTTTTCCACACTAACACAAGTGCAAAAGTGGTTTCCTGCACCAACACAAGTGCGAAAAGTGGTTTTTCAACACTAACACAAGTGCGAAAAGTGGTTTTTCAACACTATCACAAGTGCGAAAAGTGTTTTTTTCCACACTAATACAAGTGCAAATGTGGTTTCCTGCACCATCACAAGTGCGAAAAGTGGTTTTTCAACACTAACACAAGTGCGAAAAGTGGTTTTTCAACACTATCTCAAGTGCAAAAAGTGTTTTTTCCACACTAATACAAGTGCAAGAGTGGTTTCCTGCACCAATACAAGTGCAAAAAGTGGTTTTTCAACACTAACACAAGTGCGAAAAGTGTTTTTTCCACACTAATACAAGTGCAAGAGTGGTTTCCTGCACCAACACAAGTGCAAAAAGTGGTTTTTCAACACTAACACAAGTGCGAAAAGTGTTTTTTCCACACTAATACAAGTGCAAAAGTGGTTTCCTGCACCAACACAAGTGCGAAAAGTGGTTTTTCAACACTAACACAAGTGCGAAAAGTGGTTTTTCAACACTAACACAAGTGCGAAAAGTGGTTTTTCAACACTAACACAAGTGCGAAAAGTGGTTTTTCCACACTAATACAAGTGCAAAAGTGGTTTCCTGCACCAACACAAGTGCGAAAAGTGGTTTTTCAACACTAACACAAGTGCGAAAAGTGGTTTTTCAACACTATCACAAGTGCAAAAGTGGTTTCCTGCACCAACACAAGTGCAAAAAGTGGTTTTTCAAAACTAACACAAGTGCGAAAAGTTGTTTTTCAACACCAACACAAGTGCAAAAAGTGGTTTTTCAACACTATCTCAAGTGCAAAAAGTGTTTTTTCCACACTAATACAAGTGCAAAAGTGGTTTCCTGCACCAACACAAGTGCGAAAAGTGGTTTTTCAACACTAACACAAGTGCGAAAAGTGGTTTTTCAACACTAACACATGTGCGAAAAGTGTTTTTTCCACACTAATACAAATGCAAAAGTGGTGTCCTGCACCAACACAAGTGCGAAAAGTGGTTTTTCAACACTAACACAAGTGCAAAAAGTGTTTTTTCCACACTAATACAAGTGCAAAAGTGGTTTCCTGCACCAACACAAGTGCGAAATGTGGTTTTCAACACTAACACAAGTGCGAAAAGTGGTTTTTCAACACTAACACAAGTGCGAAAAGTGTTTTTTCCACACTAATACAAGTGCAAAAGTGGTTTCCTGCACCATCACAAGTGCGAAAAGTGGTTTTTCAACACTAACACAAGTGCGAAAAGTGGTTTTTCAACACTATCACAAGTGCAAAAAGTGTTTTTTCCACACTAATACAAGTGCAAAAGTGGTTTCCTGCACCAACACAAGTGCGAAAAGTGGTTTTTCAACACTAACACAAGTGCGAAAAGTGGTTTTTCAACACTATCACAAGTTCAAAAAGTGCTTTTTCCACTCTAATACAAGTGCAAAAGTGGTTTCATGCACCAACACAAGTGCGAAAAGTGGTTTTTCAACACTATCACAAGTGCAAAAAGTGTTTTTTCCACACTAATACAAGTGCAAAAGTGGTTTCCTGCACCAACACAAGTGCGAAAAGTGGTTTTTCAACACTAACACAAGTGCGAAAAGTGGCTTTTCAACACTATAACAAGTGCAAAAAGTGTTTTTTCCACACTAATACAAGTGCAAAAGTGGTTTCCTGCCCAAACACAAGTGCGAAAAGTGGTTTTTCAACACTAACACAAGTGCGAAAAGTGGTTTTTCAACACTAACACAAGTGTGAAAAGTGGTTTTTCAACACTATCACAAGTGCAAAAAGTGTTTTTTCCACACTAATACAAGTGCAATAGTGGTTTCCTGCACCAACATAAGTGCGAAAAGTGGTTTTTCAACACTAACACAAGTGCGAAAAGTGGTTTTTCAACACTAACACAAGTGCGAAAAGTGGTTTTTCCACACTAATACAAGTGCAAAAGTGGTTTCCTGCACCAACACAAGTGCGAAAAGTGGTTTTTCAACACTAACACAAGTGCGAAAAGTGGTTTTTCAACACTAACACAAGTGCGAAAAGTGGTTTTTCCACACTAATACAAGTGCAAAAGTGGTTTCCTGCACCAACACAAGTGCGAAAAGTGGTTTTTCAACACCAACACAAGTGCGAAAAGTGGTTTTTCAACACTAACATAAGTGCAAAAAGTGGTTTTTCCACACTAATACAAGTGCAAAAGTGGTTTCCTGCACCAACACAAGTGCGAAAAGTGGTTTTTCAACACTAACACAAGTGCGAAAAGTGGTTTTTCAACACTATCACAAGTGCAAAAAGTGTTTTTTCCACACTAATACAAGTGCAAAAGTGGTTTCCTGCACCAACACAAGTGCAAAAAGTGGTTTTTCAACACTAACACAAGTGCGAAAAGTGGTTTTTCAACACTATCACAAGTGCAAAAAGTGTTTTTTCCACACTAATACAAGTGCAAAAGTGGTTTCCTGCACCAACACAAGTGCGAAAAGTGGTTTTTCAACACTAACACAAGTGCGAAAAGTGGTTTTTCCACACTAATACAAGTTCAAAAGTGGTTTCCTGCACCAACACAAGTGCGAAAAGTGGTTTTTCAACACTAACACAAGTGCGAAAAGTGGTTTTTCAACACAAGCACAAGTGCAAAAAGTGTTTTTTCCACACTAATACAAGTGCAAAAGTGGTTTCCTGCACCAACACAAGTGCGAAAAGTGGTTTTTCAACACTAACACAAGTGCAAAAAGTGGTTTTTCAACACTAACACATGTGCGAAAAGTGGTTTTTCAACACTAACACAAGTGCGAAAAGTGTTTTTTCCACACTAATACAAGTGCAAAAGTGGTGTCCTGCACCAACACAAGTGCGAAAAGTGGTTTTTCAACACTAACACAAGTGTGAAAAGTGGTTTTTCAACACTAACACGAGTGCGAAAAGTGGTTTTTCAACACTATCACAAGTGCAAAAAGTGTTTTTTCCACACTAATACAAGTGCAAAAGTGGTTTCCTGCACCAACACAAGTGCGAAAAGTGGTTTTCCAACACTAACACAAGTGCGAAAAGTGGTTTTTCAACACTATCACAAGTGCAAAAAGTGTTTTTTCCACACTAATACAAGTGCAAAAGTGGTTTCCTGCACCAACACAACTGCGAAAAGTGGTTTTTCAACACTAACACAAGTGCGAAAAGTGGTTTTTCAACACTATCACAAGTGCAAAAAGTGTTTTTTCCACACTAATACAAGTGCAAAAGTGGTTTCCTGCACCAACACAAGTGCGAAAAGTGGTTTTTCAACACTAACACAAGTGCGAAAAGTGGTTTTTCCACACTAATACAAGTTCAAAAGTGGTTTCCTTCACCAACACAAGTGCGAAAAGTGGTTTTTCAACACTAACACAAGTGCGAAAAGTGGTTTTTCAACACAAGCACAAGTGCAAAAACTGTTTTTTCCACACTAATACAAGTGCAAAAGTGGTTTCCTGCACCAACACAAGTGCGAAAAGTGGTTTTTCAACACTAACACAAGTGCGAAAAGTGGTTTTTCAACACTAACACATGTGCGAAAAGTGGTTTTTCAACACTAACACAAGTGCGGAAAGTGTTTTTTCCACACTAATACAAGTGCAAAAGTGGTTTCCTGCACCAACACAAGTGCGAAAAGTGGTTTTTCTACACTAACACAAGTGCGAAAAGTGGTTTTTCAACACTAACACGAGTGCGAAAAGTGGTTTTTCAAGACTATCACAAGTGCAAAAAGTGTTTTTTCCACACTAATACAAGTGCAAAAGTGGTTTCCTGCACCAACACAAGTGCGAAAAGTGGTTTTCCAACACTAACACAAGTGCGAAAAGTGGTTTTTCAACACTAACATAAGTGCAAAAAGTGTTTTTTCCACACTAATACAAGTGCAAAAGTGGTTTCCTGCACCAACACAAGTGCGAAAAGTGGTTTTTCAACACTAACACAAGTGCGAAAAGTGGTTTTTCAACACAAGCACAAGTGCAAAAAGTGTTTTTTCCACACTAATACAAGTGCAAAAGTGGTTTCCTGCACCAACACAAGTGCGAAAAGTGGTTTTTCAACACTAACACAAGTGCGAAAAGTGGTTTTTCAACACTAACACATGTGCGAAAAGTGGTTTTTCAACACTAACACAAGTGCAAAAAGTGTTTTTTCCACACTAATACAAGTGCAAAAGTGGTTTCCTGCACCAACACAAGTGCGAAAAGTGGTTTTTCAACACTAACACAAGTGCGAAAAGTGGTTTTTCAACACTAACACGAGTGCGAAAAGTGGTTTTTCAACACTATCACAAGTGCAAAAAGTGTTTTTTCCACACTAATACAAGTGCAAAAGTGGTTTCCTGCACCAACACAAGTGCGAAAAGTGGTTTTCCAACACTAACACAAGTGCGAAAAGTGGTTTTTCAACACTAACACAAGTGCGAAAAGTGGTTTTTCAACACTATCACAAGTGCAAAAAGTGTTTTTGCCACACTAATACAAGTGCAAAAGTGGTTTCCTGCACCAACACAAGTGCGAAAAGTGGTTTTTCAACACTAACACAAGTGCAAAAAGTGGTTTTTCAACACTAACACAAGTGCGAAAAGTGGTTTTTCCACACTAATACACATGCAAAAGTGGTTTCCTGCACCAACACAAGTGCGAAAAGTGGTTTTTCAACACTAACACAAGTGCGAAAAGTGGTTTTTCAACACTATCTCAAGTCCAAAAAGTGTTTTTTCCACACTAATACAAGTGCAAGAGTGGTTTCCTGCACCAACACAAGTGCAAAAAGTGGTTTTTCAACACTAACACAAGTGCGAAAATTGGTTTTTCAACACTAACACAAGTGCGAAAAGTGGTTTTCCACACTAATACAAGTGCAAAAGTGGTTTCCTGCACCATCACAAGTGCGAAAAGTGGTTTTTCAACACTAACACAAGTGCGAAAAGTGGTTTTTCAACACTATCTCAAGTGCAAAAAGTGTTTTTTCCACACTAATACAAGTGCAAGAGTGGTTTCCTGCACCAACACAAGTGCAAAAAGTGGTTTTTCAACACTAACACAAGTGCGAAAAGTGTTTTTTCCACACGAATACAAGTGCAAGAGTGGTTTCCTGCACCAACATAAGTGCAAAAAGTGGTTTTTCAACACTAACACAAGTGCGAAAAGTGTTTTTTCCACACTAATACAAGTGCAAAAGTGGTTTCCTGCACCAACACAAGTGCGAAAAGTGGTTTTTCAACACTAACACAAGTGCGAAAAGTGGTTTTTCAACACTAACACAAGTGCGAAAAGTGGTTTTTCAACACTAACACAAGTGCGAAAAGTGGTTTTTCCACACTAATACAAGTGCAAAAGTGGTTTCCTGCACCAACACAAGTGCGAAAAGTGGTTTTTCAACACCAACACAAGTGCGAAAAGTGGTTTTTCAACACTATCACAAGTGCAAAAGTGGTTTCCTGCACCAACACAAGTGCAAAAAGTGGTTTTTCAAAACTAACACAAGTGCGAAAAGTTGTTTTTCAACACTAACACAAGTGCAAAAAGTGGTTTTTCAACACTATCTCAAGTGCAAAAAGTGTTTTTTCCACACTAATACAAGTGCAAAAGTGGTTTCCTGCACCAACACAAGTGCGAAAAGTGGTTTTTCAACACTAACGCAAGTGCGAAAAGTGGTTTTTCAACACTAACACATGTGCGAAAAGTGGTTTTTCCACACTAATACAAATGCAAAAGTGGTGTCCTGCACCAACACAAGTGCGAAAAGTGGTTTTTCAACACTAACACAAGTGCAAAAAGTGTTTTTTCCACACTAATACAAGTGCAAAAGTGGTTTCCTGCACCAACACAAGTGCGAAATGTGGTTTTCAACACTAACACAAGTGCGAAAAGTGGTTTTTCAACACTAACACAAGTGCGAAAAGTGTTTTTTCCACACTAATACAAGTGCAAAAGTGATTTCCTGCACCATCAAAAGTGCGAAAAGTGGTTTCTCAACACTAACACAAGTGCGAAAAGTGGTTTTTCAACACTATCACAAGTGCAAAAAGTGTTTTTCCCACACTAATACAAGTGCAAAAGTGGTTTCCTGCACCAACACAAGTGCGAAAAGTGGTTTTTCAACACTAACACAAGTGCGAAAAGTGGTTTTTCCACACTAATACAAGTTCAAAAGTGGTTTCCTGCACCAACACAAGTGCGAAAAGTGGTTTTTCAACACTAACACAAGTGCGAAAAGTGGTTTTTCAACACAAGCACAAGTGCAAAAAGTGTTTTTTCCACACTAATACAAGTGCAAAAGTGGTTTCCTGCACCAACACAAGTGCGAAAAGTGGTTTTTCAACACTAACACAAGTGCGAAAAGTGGTTTTTCAACACTAACACATGTGCGAAAAGTGGTTTTTCAACACTAACACAAGTGCGAAAAGTGTTTTTTCCACACTAATACAAGTGCAAAAGTGGTTTCCTGCACCAACACAAGTGCGAAAAGTGGTTTTTCAACACTAACACAAGTGCGAAAAGTGGTTTTTCAACACTAACACGAGTGCGAAAAGTGGTTTTTCAACACTATCACAAGTGCAAAAGTGTTTTTTCCACACTAAAGAAGTGCAAAAGTGGTTTCCTGCACCAACACAAGTGCGAAAAGTGGTTTTCCAACACTAACACAAGTGCGAAAAGTGGTTTTTCAACACTAACACAAGTGCGAAAAGTGGTTTTTCAACACTATCACAAGTGCAAAAAGTGTTTTTGCCACACTAATACAAGTGCAAAAGTGGTTTCCTGCACCAACACAAGTGCGAAAAGTGGCTTTTCAACACTAACACAAGTGCGAAAAGTGGTTTTTCAACACTAACACAAGTGCGAAAAGTGGTTTTTCCACACTAATACACATGCAAAAGTGGTTCCCTGCACCAACACAAGTGCGAAAAGTGGTTTTTCAACACTAACACAAGTGCGAAAAGTGGTTTTTCAACACTATCTCAAGTGCAAAAAGTGTTTTTTCCACACTAATACAAGTGCAAGAGTGGTTTCCTGCACCAACACAAGTGCAAAAAGTGGTTTTTCAACACTAACACAAGTGCGAAAAGTGGTTTTTCAACACTAACACATGTGCGAAAAGTGGTTTTTCCACACTAACAAGTGCAAAAGTGGTTTCCTGCACCAACACAAGTGCGAAAAGTGGTTTTTCAACACTAACACAAGTGCAAAAAGTGGTTTTTCAACACTATCTCAAGTGCAAAAAGTGTTTTTTCCACACTAATACAAGTGCAAGAGTGGTTTCCTGCATCAACACAAGTGCAAAAAGTGGTTTTTCAACACTAACACAAGTGCGAAAAGTGTTTTTTCCACACTAATACAAGTGCAAGAGTGGTTTCCTGCACCAACACAAGTGCAAAAAGTGGTTTTTCAACACTAACACAAGTGCGAAAAGTGTTTTTTCCACACTAATACAAGTGCAAAAGTGGTTTCCTGCACCAACACAAGTGCGAAAAGTGGTTTTTCAACACTAACACAAGTGCGAAAAGTGGTTTTTCAACACTAACACAAGTGCGAAAAGTGGTTTTTCAACAATAACACAAGTGCGAAAAGTGGTTTTTCCACACTAATACAAGTGCAAAAGTGGTTTCCTGCACCAACACAAGTGCGAAAAGTGGTTTTTCAACACTAACACAAGTGCGAAAAGTGGTTTTTCAACACTATCACAAGTGCAAAAGTGGTTTCCTGCACCAACACAAGTGCAAAAAGTGGTTTTTCAAAACTAACACAAGTGTGAAAAGTTGTTTTTCAACACTAACACAAGTGCAAAAAGTGGTTTTTCAACACTATCTCAAGTGCAAAAAGTGTTTTTTCCACACTAATACAAGTGCAAAAGTGGTTTCCTGCACCAACACAAGTGCGAAAAGTGGTTTTTCAACACTAACACAAGTGCGAAAAGTGGTTTTTCAACACTAACACATGTGCGAAAAGTGGTTTTTCCACACTAATACAAATGCAAAAGTGGTGTCCTGCACCAACACAAGTGCGAAAAGTGGTTTTTCAACACTAACACAAGTGCAAAAAGTGTTTTTTCCACACTAATACAAGTGCAAAAGTGGTTTCCTGCACCAACACAAGTGCGAAATGTGGTTTTCAACACTAACACAAGTGCGAAAAGTGGTTTTTCAACACTAACACAAGTGCGAAAAGTGTTTTTTCCACACTAATACAAGTGCAAAAGTGGTTTCCTGCACCATCACAAGTGCGAAAAGTGGTTTTTCAACACTAACACAAGTGCGAAAAGTGGTTTTTCAACACTATCACAAGTGCAAAAAGTGTTTTTTCCACACTAATACAAGTGCAAAAGTGGTTTCCTGCACCAACACAAGTGCGAAAAGTGGTTTTTCAACACTAACACAAGTGCGAAAAGTGGTTTTTCAACACTATCACAAGTTCAAAAAGTGCTTTTTCCACTCTAATACAAGTGCAAAAGTGGTTTCATGCACCAACACAAGTGCGAAAAGTGGTTTTTCAACACTATCACAAGTGCAAAAAGTGTTTTTTCCACACTAATACAAGTGCAAAAGTGGTTTCCTGCACCAACACAAGTGCGAAAAGTGGTTTTTCAACACTAACACAAGTGCGAAAAGTGGCTTTTCAACACTATCACAAGTGCAAAAAGTGTTTTTTCCACACTAATACAAGTGCAAAAGTGGTTTCCTGCCCAAACACAAGTGCGAAAAGTGGTTTTTCAACACTAACACAAGTGCGAAAAGTGGTTTTTCAACACTAACACAAGTGTGAAAAGTGGTTTTTCAACACTATCACAAGTGCAAAAAGTGTTTTTTCCACACTAATACAAGTGCAAAAGTGGTTTCCTGCACCAACATAAGTGCGAAAAGTGGTTTTTCAACACTAACACAAGTGCGAAAAGTGGTTTTTCAACACTAACACAAGTGCGAAAAGTGGTTTTTCCACACTAATACAAGTGCAAAAGTGGTTTCCTGCACCAACACAAGTGCGAAAAGTGGTTTTTCAACACTAACACAAGTGCGAAAAGTGGTTTTTCAACACTAACACAAGTGCGAAAAGTGGTTTTTTCACACTAATACAAGTGCAAAAGTGGTTTCCTGCACCAACACAAGTGCGAAAAGTGGTTTTTCAACACCAACACAAGTGCGAAAAGTGGTTTTTCAACACTAACATAAGTGCAAAAAGTGGTTTTTCCACACTAATACAAGTGCAAAAGTGGTTTCCTGCACCAACACAAGTGCGAAAAGTGGTTTTTCAACACCAACACAAGTGCGAAAAGTGGTTTTTCAACACTAACATAAGTGCAAAAAGTGGTTTTTCCACACTAATACAAGTGCAAAAGTGGTTTCCTGCACCAACACAAGTGCGAAAAGTGGTTTTTCAACACTAACACAAGTGCGAAAAGTGGTTTTTGCACACTAATACAAGTTCAAAAGTGGTTTCCTGCACCAACACAAGTGCGAAAAGTGGTTTTTCAACACTAACACAAGTGCGAAAAGTGGTTTTTCAACACAAGCACAAGTGCAAAAAGTGTTTTTTCCACACTAATACAAGTGCAAAAGTGGTTTCCTGCACCAACACAAGTGCGAAAAGTGGTTTTTCAACACTAACACAACTGCGAAAAGTGGTTTTTCAACACTAACACATGTGCGAAAAGTGGTTTTTCAACACTAACACAAGTGCGAAAAGTGTTTTTTCCACACTAATACAAGTGCAAAAGTGGTTTCCTGCACCAACACAAGTGCGAAAAGTGGTTTTTCAACACTAACACAAGTGCGAAAAGTGGTTTTTCAACACTAACACAAGTGCGAAAAGTGGTTTTTCAACACTATCACAAGTGCAAAAAGTGTTTTTGCCACACTAATACAAGTGCAAAAGTGGTTTCCTGCACCAACACAAGTGCGAAAAGTGGTTTTTCAACACTAACACAAGTGCGAAAAGTGGTTTTTCAACACTAACACAAGTGCGAAAAGTGGTTTTTCCACACTAATACACATGCAAAAGTGGTTTCCTGCACCAACACAAGTGCGAAAAGTGGTTTTTCAACACTAACACAAGTGCGAAAAGTGGTTTTTCAACACTATCTCAAGTGCAAAAAGTGTTTTTTCCACCCTAATACAAGTGCAAGAGTGGTTTCCTGCACCAACACAAGTGCAAAAAGTGGTTTTTCAACACTAACACAAGTGCGAAAAGTGGTTTTTCAACACTAACACGTGTGCGAAAAGTGGTTTTTCCACACTAACAAGTGCAAAAGTGGTTTCCTGCACCAACACAAGTGCGAAAAGTGGTTTTTCAACACTAACACAAGTGCAAAAAGTGGTTTTTCAACACTATCTCAAGTGCAAAAAGTGTTTTTTCCACACTAATACAAGTGCAAAAGTGGTTTCCTGCACCAACACAAGTGCGAAAAGTGGTTTTTCAACACTAACACAAGTGCGAAAAGTGGTTTTTCAACACTAACACATGTGCGAAAAGTGGTTTTTCCACACTAATACAATTGCAAAAGTGGTGTCCTGCACCAACACAAGTGCGAAAAGTGGTTTTTCAACACTAACACAAGTGCAAAAAGAGTTTTTTCCACACTAATACAAGTGCAAAAGTGGTTTCCTGCACCAACAAAAGTGCGAAATGTGGTTTTCAACACTAACACAAGTGCGAAAAGTGGTTTTTCAACACTAACACAAGTGCGAAAAGTGTTTTTTCCAAACTAATACAAGTGCAAAAGTGGTTTCCTGCACCATCACAAGTGCGAAAAGTGGTTTTTCAACACTAACACAAGTGCGAAAAGTGGTTTTTCAACACTATCACAAGTGCAAAAAGTGTTTTTTCCACACTAATACAAGTGCAAAAGTGGTTTCCTGCACCAACACAAGTGCGAAAAGTGGTTTTTCAACACTAACACAAGTGCGAAAAGTGGTTTTTCAACACTATCACAAGTTCAAAAAGTGCTTTTTCCACTCTAATACAAGTGCAAAAGTGGTTTCATGCACCAACACAAGTGCGAAAAGTGGTTTTTCAACACTATCACAAGTGCAAATAGTGTTTTTTCCACACTAATACAAGTGCAAAAGTGGTTTCCTGCACCAACACAAGTGCGAAAAGTGGTTTTTCAACACTAACACAAGTGCGAAAATTGGTTTTTCAACACTAACACAAGTGCGAAAAGTGGTTTTTCCACACTAATACAAGTGCAAAAGTGGTTTCCTGCACCAACACAAGTGCGAAAAGTGGTTTTTCAACACTAACACAAGTGCGAAAAGTGGTTTTTCAACACTAACACAAGTGTGAAAAGTGTTTTTTCCACACTAATACAAGTGCAAAAGTGGTTTCCTGCACCAACATAAGTGCGAAAAGTGGTTTTTCAACACTAACACAAGTGCGAAAAGTGGTTTTTCAACACTAACACAAGTGCGAAAAGTGGTTTTTCCACACTAATACAAGTGCAAAAGTGGTTTCCTGCACCAACACAAGTGCGAAAAGTGGTTTTTCAACACTAACACAAGTGCGAAAAGTGGTTTTTCAACACTATCACAAGTGCGAAAAGTGTTTTTTCCACACTAATACAAGTGCAAATGTGGTTTCCTGCACCATCACAAGTGCGAAAAGTGGTTTTTCAACACTAACACAAGTGCGAAAAGTGGTTTTTCAACACTATCTCAAGTGCAAAAAGTGTTTTTTCCACACTAATACAAGTGCAATTGTGGTTTCCTGCACCAACACAAGTGCAAAAAGTGGTTTTTCAACACTAACACAAGTGCGAAAAGTGTTTTTTCCACACGAATACAAGTGCAAGAGTGGTTTCCTGCACCAACACAAGTGCAAAAAGTGGTTTTTCAACACTAACACAAGTGCAAAAAGTGTTTTTTCCACACTAATACAAGTGCAAAAGTGGTTTCCTGCACCAACACAAGTGCGAAAAGTGGTTTTTCAACACTAACACAAGTGCGAAAAGTGGTTTTTCAACACTAACACAAGTGCGAAAAGTGGTTTTTCAACACTAACACAAGTGCGAAAAGTGGTTTTTCCACACTAATACAAGTGCAAAAGTGGTTTCCTGCACCAACACAAGTGCGAAAAGTGGTTTTTCAACACTAACACAAGTGCGAAAAGTGGTTTTTCAACACTAACACAAGTGCGAAAAGTGGTTTTTCAACACTATCACAAGTGCAAAAAGTGTTTTTGCCACACTAATACAAGTGCAAAAGTGGTTTCCTGCACCAACACAAGTGCGAAAAGTGGTTTTTCAACACTAACACAAGTGCGAAAAGTGGTTTTTCAACACTAACACAAGTGCGAAAAGTGGTTTTTCCACACTAATACACATGCAAAAGTGGTTTCCTGCACCAACACAAGTGCGAAAAGTGGTTTTTCAACACTAACACAAGTGCGAAAAGTGGTTTTTCAACACTATCTCAAGTGCAAAAAGTGTTTTTTCCACCCTAATACAAGTGCAAGAGTGGTTTCCTGCACCAACACAAGTGCAAAAAGTGGTTTTTCAACACTAACACAAGTGCGAAAAGTGGTTTTTCAACACTAACACATGTGCGAAAAGTGGTTTTTCCACACTAACAAGTGCAAAAGTGGTTTCCTGCACCAACACAAGTGCGAAAAGTGGTTTTTCAACACTAACACAAGTGCAAAAAGTGGTTTTTCAACACTATCTCAAGTGCAAAAAGTGTTTTTTCCACACTAATACAAGTGCAAAAGTGGTTTCCTGCACCAACACAAGTGCGAAAAGTGGTTTTTCAACACTAACACAAGTGCGAAAAGTGGTTTTTCAACACTAACACATGTGCGAAAAGTGGTTTTTCCACACTAATACAAGTGCAAAAGTGGTGTCCTGCACCAACACAAGTGCGAAAAGTGGTTTTTCAACACTAACACAAGTGCAAAAAGAGTTTTTTCCACACTAATACAAGTGCAAAAGTGGTTTCCTGCACCAACAAAAGTGCGAAATGTGGTTTTCAACACTAACACAAGTGCGAAAAGTGGTTTTTCAACACTAACACAAGTGCGAAAAGTGTTTTTTCCACACTAATACAAGTGCAAAAGTGGTTTCCTGCACCATCACAAGTGCGAAAAGTGGTTTTTCAACACTATCACAAGTGCGAAAAGTGGTTTTTCAACACTATCACAAGTTCAAAAAGTGCTTTTTCCACTCTAATACAAGTGCAAAAGTGGTTTCATGCACCAACACAAGTGCGAAAAGTGGTTTTTCAACACTATCACAAGTGCAAATAGTGTTTTTTCCACACTAATACAAGTGCAAAAGTGGTTTCCTGCACCAACACAAGTGCGAAAAGTGGTTTTTCAACACTAACACAAGTGCGAAAAGTGGTTTTTCAACACGATCACAAGTGCAAAAAGTGTTTTTTCCACACTAATACAAGTGCAAAAGTGGTTTCCTGCACCAACATAAGTGCGAAAAGTGGTTTTTCAACACTAACACAAGTGCGAAAATTGGTTTTTCAACACTAACACATGTGCGAAAAGTGGTTTTTCCACACTAATACAAATGCAAAAGTGGTGTCCTGCACCAACACAAGTGCGAAAAGTGGTTTTTCAACACTAACACAAGTGCAAAAAGTGTTTTTTCCACACTAATACAAGTGCAAAAGTGGTTTCCTGCACCAACACAAGTGCGAAATGTGGTTTTCAACACTAACACAAGTGCGAAAAGTGGTTTTTCAACACTAACACAAGTGCGAAAAGTGTTTTTTCCACACTAATACAAGTGCAAAAGTGGTTTCCTGCACCATCACAAGTGCGAAAAGTGGTTTTTCAACACTAACACAAGTGCGAAAAGTGGTTTTTCAACACTATCACAAGTGCAAAAAGTGTTTTTTCCACACTAATACAAGTGCAAAAGTGGTTTCCTGCACCAACACAAGTGCGAAAAGTGGTTTTTCAACACTAACACAAGTGCGAAAAGTGGTTTTTCAACACTATCACAAGTTCAAAAAGTGCTTTTTCCACTCTAATACAAGTGCAAAAGTGGTTTCATGCACCAACACAAGTGCGAAAAGTGGTTTTTCAACACTATCACAAGTGCAAAAAGTGTTTTTTCCACACTAATACAAGTGCAAAAGTGGTTTCCTGCACCAACACAAGTGCGAAAAGTGGTTTTTCAACACTAACACAAGTGCGAAAAGTGGCTTTTCAACACTATCACAAGTGCAAAAAGTGTTTTTTTCCACACTAATACAAGTGCAAAAGTGGTTTCCTGCCCAAACACAAGTGCGAAAAGTGGTTTTTCAACACTAACACAAGTGCGAAAAGTGGTTTTTCAACACTAACACAAGTGTGAAAAGTGGTTTTTCAACACTATCACAAGTGCAAAAAGTGTTTTTTCCACACTAATACAAGTGCAAAAGTGGTTTCCTGCACCAACATAAGTGCGAAAAGTGGTTTTTCAACACTAACACAAGTGCGAAAAGTGGTTTTTCAACACTAACACAAGTGCGAAAAGTGGTTTTTCCACACTAATACAAGTGCAAAAGTGGTTTCCTGCACCAACACAAGTGCGAAAAGTGGTTTTTCAACACTAACACAAGTGCGAAAAGTGGTTTTTCAACACTAACACAAGTGCGAAAAGTGGTTTTTCCACACTAATACAAGTGCAAAAGTGGTTTCCTGCACCAACACAAGTGCGAAAAGTGGTTTTTCAACACCAACACAAGTGCGAAAAGTGGTTTTTCAACACTAACATAAGTGCAAAAAGTGGTTTTTCCACACTAATACAAGTGCAAAAGTGGTTTCCTGCACCAACACAAGTGCGAAAAGTGGTTTTTCAACACCAACACAAGTGCGAAAAGTGGTTTTTCAACACTAACATAAGTGCAAAAAGTGGTTTTTCCACACTAATACAAGTGCAAAAGTGGTTTCCTGCACCAACACAAGTGCGAAAAGTGGTTTTTCAACACTAACACAAGTGCGAAAAGTGGTTTTTGCACACTAATACAAGTTCAAAAGTGGTTTCCTGCACCAACACAAGTGCGAAAAGTGGTTTTTCAACACTAACACAAGTGCGAAAAGTGGTTTTTCAACACAAGCACAAGTGCAAAAAGTGTTTTTTCCACACTAATACAAGTGCAAAAGTGGTTTCCTGCACCAACACAAGTGCGAAAAGTGGTTTTTCAACACTAACACAACTGCGAAAAGTGGTTTTTCAACACTAACACATGTGCGAAAAGTGGTTTTTCAACACTAACACAAGTGCGAAAAGTGTTTTTTCCACACTAATACAAGTGCAAAAGTGGTTTCCTGCACCAACACAAGTGCGAAAAGTGGTTTTTCAACACTAACACAAGTGCGAAAAGTGGTTTTTCAACACTAACACAAGTGCGAAAAGTGGTTTTTCAACACTATCACAAGTGCAAAAAGTGTTTTTGCCACACTAATACAAGTGCAAAAGTGGTTTCCTGCACCAACACAAGTGCGAAAAGTGGTTTTTCAACACTAACACAAGTGCGAAAAGTGGTTTTTCAACACTAACACAAGTGCGAAAAGTGGTTTTTCCACACTAATACACATGCAAAAGTGGTTTCCTGCACCAACACAAGTGCGAAAAGTGGTTTTTCAACACTAACACAAGTGCGAAAAGTGGTTTTTCAACACTATCTCAAGTGCAAAAAGTGTTTTTTCCACCCTAATACAAGTGCAAGAGTGGTTTCCTGCACCAACACAAGTGCAAAAAGTGGTTTTTCAACACTAACACAAGTGCGAAAAGTGGTTTTTCAACACTAACACGTGTGCGAAAAGTGGTTTTTCCACACTAACAAGTGCAAAAGTGGTTTCCTGCACCAACACAAGTGCGAAAAGTGGTTTTTCAACACTAACACAAGTGCAAAAAGTGGTTTTTCAACACTATCTCAAGTGCAAAAAGTGTTTTTTCCACACTAATACAAGTGCAAAAGTGGTTTCCTGCACCAACACAAGTGCGAAAAGTGGTTTTTCAACACTAACACAAGTGCGAAAAGTGGTTTTTCAACACTAACACATGTGCGAAAAGTGGTTTTTCCACACTAATACAATTGCAAAAGTGGTGTCCTGCACCAACACAAGTGCGAAAAGTGGTTTTTCAACACTAACACAAGTGCAAAAAGAGTTTTTTCCACACTAATACAAGTGCAAAAGTGGTTTCCTGCACCAACAAAAGTGCGAAATGTGGTTTTCAACACTAACACAAGTGCGAAAAGTGGTTTTTCAACACTAACACAAGTGCGAAAAGTGTTTTTTCCAAACTAATACAAGTGCAAAAGTGGTTTCCTGCACCATCACAAGTGCGAAAAGTGGTTTTTCAACACTAACACAAGTGCGAAAAGTGGTTTTTCAACACTATCACAAGTGCAAAAAGTGTTTTTTCCACACTAATACAAGTGCAAAAGTGGTTTCCTGCACCAACACAAGTGCGAAAAGTGGTTTTTCAACACTAACACAAGTGCGAAAAGTGGTTTTTCAACACTATCACAAGTTCAAAAAGTGCTTTTTCCACTCTAATACAAGTCCAAAAGTGGTTTCATGCACCAACACAAGTGCGAAAAGTGGTTTTTCAACACTATCACAAGTGCAAATAGTGTTTTTTCCACACTAATACAAGTGCAAAAGTGGTTTCCTGCACCAACACAAGTGCGAAAAGTGGTTTTTCAACACTAACACAAGTGCGAAAAGTGGTTTTTCAACACTATCACAAGTGCAAAAAGTGTTTTTTCCACACTAATACAAGTGCAAAAGTGGTTTCCTGCACCAACATAAGTGCGAAAAGTGGTTTTTCAACACTAACACAAGTGCGAAAATTGGTTTTTCAACACTAACACAAGTGCGAAAAGTGGTTTTTCCACACTAATACAAGTGCAAAAGTGGTTTCCTGCACCAACACAAGTGCGAAAAGTGGTTTTTCAACACTAACACAAGTGCGAAAAGTGGTTTTTCAACACTAACACAAGTGTGAAAAGTGTTTTTTCCACACTAATACAAGTGCAAAAGTGGTTTCCTGCACCAACATAAGTGCGAAAAGTGGTTTTTCAACACTAACACAAGTGCGAAAAGTGGTTTTTCAACACTAACACAAGTGCGAAAAGTGGTTTTTCCACACTAATACAAGTGCAAAAGTGGTTTCCTGCACCAACACAAGTGCGAAAAGTGGTTTTTCAACACTAACACAAGTGCGAAAAGTGGTTTTTCAACACTATCACAAGTGCGAAAAGTGTTTTTTCCACACTAATACAAGTGCAAATGTGGTTTCCTGCACCATCACAAGTGCGAAAAGTGGTTTTTCAACACTAACACAAGTGCGAAAAGTGGTTTTTCAACACTATCTCAAGTGCAAAAAGTGTTTTTTCCACACTAATACAAGTGCAATTGTGGTTTCCTGCACCAACACAAGTGCAAAAAGTGGTTTTTCAACACTAACACAAGTGCGAAAAGTGTTTTTTCCACACGAATACAAGTGCAAGAGTGGTTTCCTGCACCAACACAAGTGCAAAAAGTGGTTTTTCAACACTAACACAAGTGCAAAAAGTGTTTTTTCCACACTAATACAAGTGCAAAAGTGGTTTCCTGCACCAACACAAGTGCGAAAAGTGGTTTTTCAACACTAACACAAGTGCGAAAAGTGGTTTTTCAACACTAACACAAGTGCGAAAAGTGGTTTTTCAACACTAACACAAGTGCGAAAAGTGGTTTTTCCACACTAATACAAGTGCAAAAGTGGTTTCCTGCACCAACACAAGTGCGAAAAGTGGTTTTTCAACACTAACACAAGTGCGAAAAGTGGTTTTTCAACACTAACACAAGTGCGAAAAGTGGTTTTTCAACACTATCACAAGTGCAAAAAGTGTTTTTGCCACACTAATACAAGTGCAAAAGTGGTTTCCTGCACCAACACAAGTGCGAAAAGTGGTTTTTCAACACTAACACAAGTGCGAAAAGTGGTTTTTCAACACTAACACAAGTGCGAAAAGTGGTTTTTCCACACTAATACACATGCAAAAGTGGTTTCCTGCACCAACACAAGTGCGAAAAGTGGTTTTTCAACACTAACACAAGTGCGAAAAGTGGTTTTTCAACACTATCTCAAGTGCAAAAAGTGTTTTTTCCACCCTAATACAAGTGCAAGAGTGGTTTCCTGCACCAACACAAGTGCAAAAAGTGGTTTTTCAACACTAACACATGTGCGAAAAGTGGTTTTTCCACACTAACAAGTGCAAAAGTGGTTTCCTGCACCAACACAAGTGCGAAAAGTGGTTTTTCAACACTAACACAAGTGCAAAAAGTGGTTTTTCAACACTATCTCAAGTGCAAAAAGTGTTTTTTCCACACTAATACAAGTGCAAAAGTGGTTTCCTGCACCAACACAAGTGCGAAAAGTGGTTTTTCAACACTAACACAAGTGCGAAAAGTGGTTTTTCAACACTAACACAAGTGCAAAAAGAGTTTTTTCCACACTAATACAAGTGCAAAAGTGGTTTCCTGCACCAACAAAAGTGCGAAATGTGGTTTTCAACACTAACACAAGTGCGAAAAGTGGTTTTTCAACACTAACACAAGTGCGAAAAGTGTTTTTTCCACACTAATACAAGTGCAAAAGTGGTTTCCTGCACCATCACAAGTGCGAAAAGTGGTTTTTCAACACTAACACAAGTGCGAAAAGTGGTTTTTCAACACTATCACAAGTGCGAAAAGTGGTTTTTCAACACTATCACAAGTTCAAAAAGTGCTTTTTCCACTCTAATACAAGTGCAAAAGTGGTTTCATGCACCAACACAAGTGCGAAAAGTGGTTTTTCAACACTATCACAAGTGCAAATAGTGTTTTTTCCACACTAATACAAGTGCAAAAGTGGTTTCCTGCACCAACACAAGTGCGAAAAGTGGTTTTTCAACACTAACACAAGTGCGAAAAGTGGTTTTTCAACACTATCACAAGTGCAAAAAGTGTTTTTTCCACACTAATACAAGTGCAAAAGTGGTTTCCTGCACCAACATAAGTGCGAAAAGTGGTTTTTCAACACTAACACAAGTGCGAAAATTGGTTTTTCAACACTAACACAAGTGCGAAAAGTGGTTTTTCCACACTAATACAAGTGCAAAAGTGGTTTCCTGCACCAACACAAGTGCGAAAAGTGGTTTTTCAACACTAACACAAGTGCGAAAAGTGGTTTTTCAACACTAACACAAGTGTGAAAAGTGTTTTTTCCACACTAATACAAGTGCAAAAGTGGTTTCCTGCACCAACACAAGTGCGAAAAGTGGTTTTTCAACACTAACACAAGTGCGAAAAGTGGTTTTTCAACACTATCACAAGTGCAAAAAGTGTTTTTTCCACACTAATACAAGTGCAAAAGTGGTTTCCTGCACCAACACAAGTGCGAAAAGTGGTTTTTCAACACTAACACAAGTGCGAAAAGTGGTTTTTCAACACTATCACAAGTGCGAAAAGTGTTTTTTCCACACTAATACAAGTGCAAATGTGGTTTCCTGCACCATCACAAGTGCGAAAAGTGGTTTTTCAACACTAACACAAGTGCGAAAAGTGGTTTTTCAACACTATCTCAAGTGCAAAAAGTGTTTTTTCCACACTAATACAAGTGCAATAGTGGTTTCCTGCACCAACACAAGTGCAAAAAGTGGTTTTTCAACACTAACACAAGTGCGAAAAGTGTTTTTTCCACACGAATACAAGTGCAAGAGTGGTTTCCTGCACCAACACAAGTGCAAAAAGTGGTTTTTCAACACTAACACAAGTGCAAAAAGTGTTTTTTCCACACTAATACAAGTGCAAAAGTGGTTTCCTGCACCAACACAAGTGCGAAAAGTGGTTTTCAACACTAACACAAGTGCGAAAAGTGGTTTTTCAACACTAACACAAGTGCGAAAAGTGGTTTTTCCACACTAATACAAGTGCAAAAGTGGTTTCCTGCACCAACACAAGTGCGAAAAGTGGTTTTTCAACACTAACACAAGTGCGAAAAGTGGTTTTTCAACACTATCACAAGTGCAAAAGTGGTTTCCTGCACCAACACAAGTGCAAAAAGTGGTTTTTCAAAACTAACACAAGTGCGAAAAGTTGTTTTTCAACACTAACACAAGTGCAAAAAGTGGTTTTTCAACACTATCTCAAGTGCAAAAAGTGTTTTTTCCACACTAATACAAGTGCAAAAGTGGTTTCCTGCACCAACACAAGTGCGAAAAGTGGTTTTTCAACACTAACACAAGTGCGAAAAGTGGTTTTTCAACACTAACACATGTGCGAAAAGTGGTTTTTCCACACTAATACAAATGCAAAAGTGGTGTCCTGCACCAACACAAGTGCGAAAAGTGGTTTTTCAACACTAACACAAGTGCAAAAAGTGTTTTTTCCACACTAATACAAGTGCAAAAGTGGTTTCCTGCACCAACACAAGTGCGAAATGTGGTTTTCAACACTAACACAATTGCGAAAAGTGGTTTTTCAACACTAACACAAGTGCAAAAAGTGTTTTTTCCACACTAATACAAGTGCAAAAGTGATTTCCTGCACCATCACAAGTGCGAAAAGTGGTTTCTCAACACTAACACAAGTGCGAAAAGTGGTTTTTCAACACTATCACAAGTGCAAAAAGTGTTTTTTCCACACTAATACAAGTGCAAAAGTGGTTTCCTGCACCAACACAAGTGCGAAAAGTGGTTTTTCAACACTAACACAAGTGCGAAAAGTGGTTTTTCCACACTAATACAAGTTCAAAAGTGGTTTCCTGCACCAACACAAGTGCGAAAAGTGGTTTTTCAACACTAACACAAGTGCGAAAAGTGGTTTTTCAACACAAGCACAAGTGCAAAAAGTGTTTTTTCCACACTAATACAAGTGCAAAAGTGGTTTCCTGCACCAACACAAGTGCGAAAAGTGGTTTTTCAACACTAACACAAGTGCGAAAAGTGGTTTTTCAACACTAACACATGTGCGAAAAGTGGTTTTTCAACACTAACACAAGTGCGAAAAGTGTTTTTTCCACACTAATACAAGTGCAAAAGTGGTTTCCTGCACCAACACAAGTGCGAAAAGTGGTTTTTCAACACTAACACAAGTGCGAAAAGTGGTTTTTCAACACTAACACGAGTGCGAAAAGTGGTTTTTCAACACTATCACAAGTGCAAATGTGTTTTTTCCACACTAATACAAGTGCAAAAGTGGTTTCCTGCACCAACACAAGTGCGAAAAGTGGTTTTCCAACACTAACACAAGTGCGAAAAGTGGTTTTTCAACACTAACACAAGTGCGAAAAGTGGTTTTTCAACACTATCACAAGTGCAAAAAGTGTTTTTGCCACACTAATACAAGTGCAAAAGTGGTTTCCTGCACCAACACAAGTGCGAAAAGTGGTTTTTCAACACTAACACAAGTGCGAAAAGTGGTTTTTCAACACTAACACAAGTGCGAAAAGTGGTTTTTCCACACTAATACACATGCAAAAGTGGTTTCCTGCACCAACACAAGTGCGAAAAGTGGTTTTTCAACACTAACACAAGTGCGAAAAGTGGTTTTTCAACACTATCTCAAGTGCAAAAAGTGTTTTTTCCACACTAATACAAGTGCAAGAGTGGTTTCCTGCACCAACACAAGTGCAAAAAGTGGTTTTTCAACACTAACACAAGTGCGAAAAGTGGTTTTTCAACACTAACACATGTGCGAAAAGTGGTTTTTCCACACTAACAAGTGCAAAAGTGGTTTCCTGCACCAACACAAGTGCGAAAAGTGGTTTTTCAACACTAACACAAGTGCAAAAAGTGGTTTTTCAACACTATCTCAAGTGCAAAAAGTGTTTTTTCCACACTAATACAAGTGCAAAAGTGGTTTCCTGCACCAACACAAGTGCGAAAAGTGGTTTTTCAACACTAACACAAGTGCGAAAAGTGGTTTTTCAACACTAACACATGTGCGAAAAGTGGTTTTTCCACACTAATACAAGTGCAAAAGTGGTGTCCTGCACCAACACAAGTGCGAAAAGTGGTTTTTCAACACTAACACAAGTGCAAAAAGAGTTTTTTCCACACTAATACAAGTGCAAAAGTGGTTTCCTGCACCAACACAAGTGCGAAATGTGGTTTTCAACACTAACACAAGTGCGAAAAGTGGTTTTTCAACACTAACACAAGTGCGAAAAGTGTTTTTTCCACACTAATACAAGTGCAAAAGTGGTTTCCTGCACCATCACAAGTGCGAAAAGTGGTTTTTCAACACTAACACAAGTGCGAAAAGTGGTTTTTCAACACTATCACAAGTGCAAAAAGTGTTTTTTCCACACTAATACAAGTGCAAAAGTGGTTTTTCAACACTAACACAAGTGCGAAAAGTGGTTTTTCCACACTAATACACATGCAAAAGTGGTTTCCTGCACCAACACAAGTGCGAAAAGTGGTTTTTCAACACTAACACAAATGCGAAAAGTGGTTTTTCAACACTATCTCAAGTGCAAAAAGTGTTTTTTCCACACTAATACAAGTGCAAGAGTGGTTTCCTGCACCAACACAAGTGCAAAAAGTGGTTTTTCAACACTAACACAAGTGCGAAAAGTGGTTTTTCAACACTAACACATGTGCGAAAAGTGGTTTTTCCACACTAACAAGTGCAAAAGTGGTTTCCTGCACCAACACAAGTGCGAAAAGTGGTTTTTCAACACTAACACAAGTGCAAAAAGTGGTTTTTCAACACTATCTCAAGTGCAAAAAGTGTTTTTTCCACACTAATACAAGTGCAAAAGTGGTTTCCTGCACCAACACAAGTGCGAAAAGTGGTTTTTCAACACTAACACAAGTGCGAAAAGTGGTTTTTCAACACTAACACATGTGCGAAAAGTGGTTTTTCCACACTAATACAAGTGCAAAAGTGGTGTCCTGCACCAACACAAGTGCGAAAAGTGGTTTTTCAACACTAACACAAGTGCAAAAAGAGTTTTTTCCACACTAATACAAGTGCAAAAGTGGTTTCCTGCACCAACACAAGTGCGAAATGTGGTTTTCAACACTAACACAAGTGCGAAAAGTGGTTTTTCAACACTAACACAAGTGCGAAAAGTGTTTTTTCCACACTAATACAAGTGCAAAAGTGGTTTCCTGCACCATCACAAGTGCGAAAAGTGGTTTTTCAACACTAACACAAGTGCGAAAAGTGGTTTTTCAACACTATCACAAGTGCAAAAAGTGTTTTTTCCACACTAATACAAGTGCAAAAGTGGTTTCCTGCACCAACACAAGTGCGAAAAGTGGTTTTTCAACACTAACACAAGTGCGAAAAGTGGTTTTTCAACACTATCACAAGTTCAAAAAGTGCTTTTTCCACTCTAATACAAGTGCAAAAGTGGTTTCATGCACCAACACAAGTGCGAAAAGTGGTTTTTCAACACTATCACAAGTGCAAATAGTGTTTTTTCCACACTAATACAAGTGCAAAAGTGGTTTCCTGCACCAACACAAGTGCGAAAAGTGGTTTTTCAACACTAACACAAGTGCGAAAAGTGGTTTTTCAACACTATCACAAGTGCAAAAAGTGTTTTTTCCACACTAATACAAGTGCAAAAGTGGTTTCCTGCACCAACATAAGTGCGAAAAGTGGTTTTTCAACACTAAAACAAGTGCGAAAATTGGTTTTTCAACACTAACACAAGTGCGAAAAGTGGTTTTTCCACACTAATACAAGTGCAAAAGTGGTTTCCTGCACCAACACAAGTGCGAAAAGTGGTTTTTCAACACTAACACAAGTGCGAAAAGTGGTTTTTCAACACTAACACAAGTGTGAAAAGTGTTTTTTCCACACTAATACAAGTGCAAAAGTGGTTTCCTGCACCAACACAAGTGCGAAAAGTGGTTTTTCAACACTAACACAAGTGCGAAAAGTGGTTTTTCAACACTATCACAAGTGCAAAAAGTGTTTTTTCCACACTAATACAAGTGCAAAAGTGGTTTCCTGCACCAACATAAGTGCGAAAAGTGGTTTTTCAACACTAACACAAGTGCGAAAAGTGGTTTTTCAACACTAACACAAGTGCGAAAAGTGGTTTTTCCACACTAACACAAGTGCAAAAGTGGTTTCCTGCACCAACACAAGTGCGAAAAGTGGTTTTTCAACACTAACACAAGTGCGAAAAGTGGTTTTTCAACACTATCACAAGTGCGAAAAGTGTTTTTTCCACACTAATACAAGTGCAAATGTGGTTTCCTGCACCATCACAAGTGCGAAAAGTGGTTTTTCAACACTAACACAAGTGCGAAAAGTGGTTTTTCAACACTATCTCAAGTGCAAAAAGTGTTTTTTCCACACTAATACAAGTGCAAGAGTGGTTTCCTGCACCAATACAAGTGCAAAAAGTGGTTTTTCAACACTAACACAAGTGCGAAAAGTGTTTTTTCCACACTAATACAAGTGCAAGAGTGGTTTCCTGCACCAACACAAGTGCAAAAAGTGGTTTTTCAACACTAACACAAGTGCGAAAAGTGTTTTTTCCACACTAATACAAGTGCAAAAGTGGTTTCCTGCACCAACACAAGTGCGAAAAGTGGTTTTTCAACACTAACACAAGTGCGAAAAGTGGTTTTTCAACACTAACACAAGTGCGAAAAGTGGTTTTTCAACACTAACACAAGTGCGAAAAGTGGTTTTTCCACACTAATACAAGTGCAAAAGTGGTTTCCTGCACCAACACAAGTGCGAAAAGTGGTTTTTCAACACTAACACAAGTGCGAAAAGTGGTTTTTCAACACTATCACAAGTGCAAAAGTGGTTTCCTGCACCAACACAAGTGCAAAAAGTGGTTTTTCAAAACTAACACAAGTGCGAAAAGTTGTTTTTCAACACCAACACAAGTGCAAAAAGTGGTTTTTCAACACTATCTCAAGTGCAAAAAGTGTTTTTTCCACACTAATACAAGTGCAAAAGTGGTTTCCTGCACCAACACAAGTGCGAAAAGTGGTTTTTCAACACTAACACAAGTGCGAAAAGTGGTTTTTCAACACTAACACATGTGCGAAAAGTGTTTTTTCCACACTAATACAAATGCAAAAGTGGTGTCCTGCACCAACACAAGTGCGAAAAGTGGTTTTTCAACACTAACACAAGTGCAAAAAGTGTTTTTTCCACACTAATACAAGTGCAAAAGTGGTTTCCTGCACCAACACAAGTGCGAAATGTGGTTTTCAACACTAACACAAGTGCGAAAAGTGGTTTTTCAACACTAACACAAGTGCGAAAAGTGTTTTTTCCACACTAATACAAGTGCAAAAGTGGTTTCCTGCACCATCACAAGTGCGAAAAGTGGTTTTTCAACACTAACACAAGTGCGAAAAGTGGTTTTTCAACACTATCACAAGTGCAAAAAGTGTTTTTTCCACACTAATACAAGTGCAAAAGTGGTTTCCTGCACCAACACAAGTGCGAAAAGTGGTTTTTCAACACTAACACAAGTGCGAAAAGTGGTTTTTCAACACTATCACAAGTTCAAAAAGTGCTTTTTCCACTCTAATACAAGTGCAAAAGTGGTTTCATGCACCAACACAAGTGCGAAAAGTGGTTTTTCAACACTATCACAAGTGCAAAAAGTGTTTTTTCCACACTAATACAAGTGCAAAAGTGGTTTCCTGCACCAACACAAGTGTGAAAAGTGGTTTTTCAACACTAACACAAGTGCGAAAAGTGGCTTTTCAACACTATCACAAGTGCAAAAAGTGTTTTTTCCACACTAATACAAGTGCAAAAGTGGTTTCCTGCCCAAACACAAGTGCGAAAAGTGGTTTTTCAACACTAACACAAGTGCGAAAAGTGGTTTTTCAACACTAACACAAGTGTGAAAAGTGGTTTTTCAACACTATCACAAGTGCAAAAAGTGTTTTTTCCACACTAATACAAGTGCAATAGTGGTTTCCTGCACCAACATAAGTGCGAAAAGTGGTTTTTCAACACTAACACAAGTGCGAAAAGTGGTTTTTCAACACTAACACAAGTGCGAAAAGTGGTTTTTCCACACTAATACAAGTGCAAAAGTGGTTTCCTGCACCAACACAAGTGCGAAAAGTGGTTTTTCAACACTAACACAAGTGCGAAAAGTGGTTTTTCAACACTAACACAAGTGCGAAAAGTGGTTTTTCCACACTAATACAAGTGCAAAAGTGGTTTCCTGCACCAACACAAGTGCGAAAAGTGGTTTTTCAACACCAACACAAGTGCGAAAAGTGGTTTTTCAACACTAACATAAGTGCAAAAAGTGGTTTTTCCACACTAATACAAGTGCAAAAGTGGTTTCCTGCACCAACACAAGTGCGAAAAGTGGTTTTTCAACACTAACACAAGTGCGAAAAGTGGTTTTTCAACACTATCACAAGTGCAAAAAGTGTTTTTTCCACACTAATACAAGTGCAAAAGTGGTTTCCTGCACCAACACAAGTGCAAAAAGTGGTTTTTCAACACTAACACAAGTGCGAAAAGTGGTTTTTCAACACTATCACAAGTGCAAAAAGTGTTTTTTCCACACTAATACAAGTGCAAAAGTGGTTTCCTGCACCAACACAAGTGCGAAAAGTGGTTTTTCAACACTAACACAAGTGCGAAAAGTGGTTTTTCCACACTAATACAAGTTCAAAAGTGGTTTCCTGCACCAATACAAGTGCGAAAAGTGGTTTTTCAACACTAACACAAGTGCGAAAAGTGGTTTTTCAACACAAGCACAAGTGCAAAAAGTGTTTTTTCCACACTAATACAAGTGCAAAAGTGGTTTCCTGCACCAACACAAGTGCGAAAAGTGGTTTTTCAACACTAACACAAGTGCAAAAAGTGGTTTTTCAACACTAACACATGTGCGAAAAGTGGTTTTTCAACACTAACACAAGTGCGAAAAGTGTTTTTTCCACACTAATACAAGTGCAAAAGTGGTGTCCTGCACCAACACAAGTGCGAAAAGTGGTTTTTCAACACTAACACAAGTGTGAAAAGTGGTTTTTCAACACTAACACGAGTGCGAAAAGTGGTTTTTCAACACTATCACAAGTGCAAAAAGTGTTTTTTCCACACTAATACAAGTGCAAAAGTGGTTTCCTGCACCAACACAAGTGCGAAAAGTGGTTTTCCAACACTAACACAAGTGCGAAAAGTGGTTTTTCAACACTATCACAAGTGCAAAAAGTGTTTTTTCCACACTAATACAAGTGCAAAAGTGGTTTCCTGCACCAACACAAGTGCGAAAAGTGGTTTTTCAACACTAACACAAGTGCGAAAAGTGGTTTTTCAACACTATCACAAGTGCAAAAAGTGTTTTTTTCCACACTAATACAAGTGCAAAAGTGGTTTCCTGCACCAACACAAGTGCGAAAAGTGGTTTTTCAACACTAACACAAGTGCGAAAAGTGGTTTTTCCACACTAATACAAGTTCAAAAGTGGTTTCCTTCACCAACACAAGTGCGAAAAGTGGTTTTTCAACACTAACACAAGTGCGAAAAGTGGTTTTTCAACACAAGCACAAGTGCAAAAAGTGTTTTTTCCACACTAATACAAGTGCAAAAGTGGTTTCCTGCACCAACACAAGTGCGAAAAGTGGTTTTTCAACACTAACACAAGTGCGAAAAGTGGTTTTTCAACACTAACACATGTGCGAAAAGTGGTTTTTCAACACTAACACAAGTGCGGAAAGTGTTTTTTCCACACTAATACAAATGCAAAAGTGGTTTCCTGCACCAACACAAGTGCGAAAAGTGGTTTTTCTACACTAACACAAGTGCGAAAAGTGGTTTTTCAACACTAACACGAGTGCGAAAAGTGGTTTTTCAAGACTATCACAAGTGCAAAAAGTGTTTTTTCCACACTAATACAAGTGCAAAAGTGGTTTCCTGCACCAACACAAGTGCGAAAAGTGGTTTTCCAACACTAACACAAGTGCGAAAAGTGGTTTTTCAACACTAACATAAGTGCAAAAAGTGTTTTTTCCACACTAATACAAGTGCAAAAGTGGTTTCCTGCACCAACACAAGTGCGAAAAGTGGTTTTTCAACACTAACACAAGTGCGAAAAGTGGTTTTTCAACACAAGCACAAGTGCAAAAAGTGTTTTTTCCACACTAATACAAGTGCAAAAGTGGTTTCCTGCACCAACACAAGTGCGAAAAGTGGTTTTTCAACACTAACACAAGTGCGAAAAGTGGTTTTTCAACACTAACACATGTGCGAAAAGTGGTTTTTCAACACTAACACAAGTGCAAAAAGTGTTTTTTCCACACTAATACAAGTGCAAAAGTGGTTTCCTGCACCAACACAAGTGCGAAAAGTGGTTTTTCAACACTAACACAAGTGCGAAAAGTGGTTTTTCAACACTAACACGAGTGCGAAAAGTGGTTTTTCAACACTATCACAAGTGCAAAAAGTGTTTTTTCCACACTAATACAAGTGCAAAAGTGGTTTCCTGCACCAACACAAGTGCGAAAAGTGGTTTTTCAACACTAACACAAGTGCGAAAAGTGGTTTTTCAACACTAACACAAGTGCGAAAAGTGGTTTTTCAACACTATCACAAGTGCAAAAAGTGTTTTTGCCACACTAATACAAGTGCAAAAGTGGTTTTCTGCACCAACACAAGTGCGAAAAGTGGTTTTTCAACACTAACACAAGTGCAAAAAGTGGTTTTTCAACACTAACACAAGTGCGAAAAGTGGTTTTTCCACACTAATACACATGCAAAAGTGGTTTCCTGCACCAACACAAGTGCGAAAAGTGGTTTTTCAACACTAACACAAGTGCGAAAAGTGGTTTTTCAACACTATCTCAAGTCCAAAAAGTGTTTTTTCCACACTAATACAAGTGCAAGAGTGGTTTCCTGCACCAACACAAGTGCAAAAAGTGGTTTTTCAACACTAACACAAGTGCGAAAATTGGTTTTTCAACACTAACACAAGTGCGAAAAGTGGTTTTTCCACACTAATACAAGTGCAAAAGTGGTTTCCTGCACCATCACAAGTGCGAAAAGTGGTTTTTCAACACTAACACAAGTGCGAAAAGTGGTTTTTCAACACTATCTCAAGTGCAAAAAGTGTTTTTTCCACACTAATACAAGTGCAAGAGTGGTTTCCTGCACCAACACAAGTGCAAAAAGTGGTTTTTCAACACTAACACAAGTGCAAAAAGTGTTTTTTCCACACGAATACAAGTGCAAGAGTGGTTTCCTGCACCAACATAAGTGCAAAAAGTGGTTTTTCAACACTAACACAAGTGCGAAAAGTGTTTTTTCCACACTAATACAAGTGCAAAAGTGGTTTCCTGCACCAACACAAGTGCGAAAAGTGGTTTTTCAACACTAACACAAGTGCGAAAAGTGGTTTTTCAACACTAACACAAGTGCGAAAAGTGGTTTTTCAACACTAACACAAGTGCGAAAAGTGGTTTTTCCACACTAATACAAGTGCAAAAGTGGTTTCCTGCACCAACACAAGTGCGAAAAGTGGTTTTTCAACACCAACACAAGTGCGAAAAGTGGTTTTTCAACACTATCACAAGTGCAAAAGTGGTTTCCTGCACCAACACAAGTGCAAAAAGTGGTTTTTCAAAACTAACACAAGTGCGAAAAGTTGTTTTTCAACACTAACACAAGTGCAAAAAGTGGTTTTTCAACACTATCTCAAGTGCAAAAAGTGTTTTTTCCACACTAATACAAGTGCAAAAGTGGTTTCCTGCACCAACACAAGTGCGAAAAGTGGTTTTTCAACACTAACGCAAGTGCGAAAAGTGGTTTTTCAACACTAACACATGTGCGAAAAGTGGTTTTTCCACACTAATACAAATGCAAAAGTGGTGTCCTGCACCAACACAAGTGCGAAAAGTGGTTTTTCAACACTAACACAAGTGCAAAAAGTGTTTTTTCCACACTAATACAAGTGCAAAAGTGGTTTCCTGCACCAACACAAGTGCGAAATGTGGTTTTCAACACTAACACAAGTGCGAAAAGTGGTTTTTCAACACTAACACAAGTGCGAAAAGTGTTTTTTCCACACTAATACAAGTGCAAAAGTGATTTCCTGCACCATCAAAAGTGCGAAAAGTGGTTTCTCAACACTAACACAAGTGCGAAAAGTGGTTTTTCAACACTATCACAAGTGCAAAAAGTGTTTTTCCCACACTAATACAAGTGCAAAAGTGGTTTCCTGCACCAACACAAGTGCGAAAAGTGGTTTTTCAACACTAACACAAGTGCGAAAAGTGGTTTTTCCACACTAATACAAGTTCAAAAGTGGTTTCCTGCACCAACACAAGTGCGAAAAGTGGTTTTTCAACACTAACACAAGTGCGAAAAGTGGTTTTTCAACACAAGCACAAGTGCAAAAAGTGTTTTTTCCACACTAATACAAGTGCAAAAGTGGTTTCCTGCACCAACACAAGTGCGAAAAGTGGTTTTTCAACACTAACACAAGTGCGAAAAGTGGTTTTTCAACACTAACACATGTGCGAAAAGTGGTTTTTCAACACTAACACAAGTGCGAAAAGTGTTTTTTCCACACTAATACAAGTGCAAAAGTGGTTTCCTGCACCAACACAAGTGCGAAAAGTGGTTTTTCAACACTAACACAAGTGCGAAAAGTGGTTTTTCAACACTAACACGAGTGCGAAAAGTGGTTTTTCAACACTATCACAAGTGCAAAAGTGTTTTTTCCACACTAAAGAAGTGCAAAAGTGGTTTCCTGCACCAACACAAGTGCGAAAAGTGGTTTTCCAACACTAACACAAGTGCGAAAAGTGGTTTTTCAACACTAACACAAGTGCGAAAAGTGGTTTTTCAACACTATCACAAGTGCAAAAAGTGTTTTTGCCACACTAATACAAGTGCAAAAGTGGTTTCCTGCACCAACACAAGTGCGAAAAGTGGCTTTTCAACACTAACACAAGTGCGAAAAGTGGTTTTTCAACACTAACACAAGTGCGAAAAGTGGTTTTTCCACACTAATACACATGCAAAAGTGGTTCCCTGCACCAACACAAGTGCGAAAAGTGGTTTTTCAACACTAACACAAGTGCGAAAAGTGGTTTTTCAACACTATCTCAAGTGCAAAAAGTGTTTTTTCCACACTAATACAAGTGCAAGAGTGGTTTCCTGCACCAACACAAGTGCAAAAAGTGGTTTTTCAACACTAACACAAGTGCGAAAAGTGGTTTTTCAACACTAACACATGTGCGAAAAGTGGTTTTTCCACACTAACAAGTGCAAAAGTGGTTTCCTGCACCAACACAAGTGCGAAAAGTGGTTTTTCAACACTAACACAAGTGCAAAAAGTGGTTTTTCAACACTATCTCAAGTGCAAAAAGTGTTTTTTCCACACTAATACAAGTGCAAGAGTGGTTTCCTGCATCAACACAAGTGCAAAAAGTGGTTTTTCAACACTAACACAAGTGCGAAAAGTGTTTTTTCCACACTAATACAAGTGCAAGAGTGGTTTCCTGCACCAACACAAGTGCAAAAAGTGGTTTTTCAACACTAACACAAGTGCGAAAAGTGTTTTTTCCACACTAATACAAGTGCAAAAGTGGTTTCCTGCACCAACACAAGTGCGAAAAGTGGTTTTTCAACACTAACACAAGTGCGAAAAGTGGTTTTTCAACACTAACACAAGTGCGAAAAGTGGTTTTTCAACACTAACACAAGTGCGAAAAGTGGTTTTTCCACACTAATACAAGTGCAAAAGTGGTTTCCTGCACCAACACAAGTGCGAAAAGTGGTTTTTCAACACTAACACAAGTGCGAAAAGTGGTTTTTCAACACTATCACAAGTGCAAAAGTGGTTTCCTGCACCAACACAAGTGCAAAAAGTGGTTTTTCAAAACTAACACAAGTGTGAAAAGTTGTTTTTCAACACTAACACAAGTGCAAAAAGTGGTTTTTCAACACTATCTCAAGTGCAAAAAGTGTTTTTTCCACACTAATACAAGTGCAAAAGTGGTTTCCTGCACCAACACAAGTGCGAAAAGTGGTTTTTCAACACTAACACAAGTGCGAAAAGTGGTTTTTCAACACTAACACATGTGCGAAAAGTGGTTTTTCCACACTAATACAAATGCAAAAGTGGTGTCCTGCACCAACACAAGTGCGAAAAGTGGTTTTTCAACACTAACACAAGTGCAAAAAGTGTTTTTTCCACACTAATACAAGTGCAAGAGTGGTTTCCTGCACCAACACAAGTGCAAAAAGTGGTTTTTCAACACTAACACAAGTGCGAAAAGTGTTTTTTCCACACTAATACAAGTGCAAGAGTGGTTTCCTGCACCAACACAAGTGCAAAAAGTGGTTTTTCAACACTAACACAAGTGCGAAAAGTGTTTTTTCCACACTAATACAAGTGCAAAAGTGGTTTCCTGCACCAACACAAGTGCGAAAAGTGGTTTTTCAACACTAACACAAGTGCGAAAAGTGGTTTTTCAACACTAACACAAGTGCGAAAAGTGGTTTTTCAACACTAACACAAGTGCGAAAAGTGGTTTTTCCACACTAATACAAGTGCAAGAGTGGTTTCCTGCACCAACACAAGTGCAAAAAGTGGTTTTTCAACACTAACACAAGTGCGAAAAGTGGTTTTTCAACACTAACACATGTGCGAAAAGTGGTTTTTCCACACTAACAAGTGCAAAAGTGGTTTCCTGCACCAACACAAGTGCGAAAAGTGGTTTTTCAACACTAACACAAGTGCAAAAAGTGGTTTTTCAACACTATCTCAAGTGCAAAAAGTGTTTTTTCCACACTAATACAAGTGCAAGAGTGGTTTCCTGCATCAACACAAGTGCAAAAAGTGGTTTTTCAACACTAACACAAGTGCGAAAAGTGTTTTTTCCACACTAATACAAGTGCAAGAGTGGTTTCCTGCACCAACACAAGTGCAAAAAGTGGTTTTTCAACACTAACACAAGTGCGAAAAGTGTTTTTTCCACACTAATACAAGTGCAAAAGTGGTTTCCTGCACCAACACAAGTGCGAAAAGTGGTTTTTCAACACTAACACAAGTGCGAAAAGTGGTTTTTCAACACTAACACAAGTGCGAAAAGTGGTTTTTCAACACTAACACAAGTGCGAAAAGTGGTTTTTCCACACTAATACAAGTGCAAAAGTGGTTTCCTGCACCAACACAAGTGCGAAAAGTGGTTTTTCAACACTAACACAAGTGCGAAAAGTGGTTTTTCAACACTATCACAAGTGCAAAAGTGGTTTCCTGCACCAACACAAGTGCAAAAAGTGGTTTTTCAAAACTAACACAAGTGTGAAAAGTTGTTTTTCAACACTAACACAAGTGCAAAAAGTGGTTTTTCAACACTATCTCAAGTGCAAAAAGTGTTTTTTCCACACTAATACAAGTGCAAAAGTGGTTTCCTGCACCAACACAAGTGCGAAAAGTGGTTTTTCAACACTAACACAAGTGCGAAAAGTGGTTTTTCAACACTAACACATGTGCGAAAAGTGGTTTTTCCACACTAATACAAATGCAAAAGTGGTGTCCTGCACCAACACAAGTGCGAAAAGTGGTTTTTCAACACTAACACAAGTGCAAAAAGTGTTTTTTCCACACTAATACAAGTGCAAGAGTGGTTTCCTGCACCAACACAAGTGCAAAAAGTGGTTTTTCAACACTAACACAAGTGCGAAAAGTGTTTTTTCCACACTAATACAAGTGCAAGAGTGGTTTCCTGCACCAACACAAGTGCAAAAAGTGGTTTTTCAACACTAACACAAGTGCGAAAAGTGTTTTTTCCACACTAATACAAGTGCAAAAGTGGTTTCCTGCACCAACACAAGTGCGAAAAGTGGTTTTTCAACACTAACACAAGTGCGAAAAGTGGTTTTTCAACACTAACACAAGTGCGAAAAGTGGTTTTTCAACACTAACACAAGTGCGAAAAGTGGTTTTTCCACACTAATACAAGTGCAAAAGTGGTTTCCTGCACCAACACAAGTGCGAAAAGTGGTTTTTCAACACTAACACAAGTGCGAAAAGTGGTTTTTCAACACTATCACAAGTGCAAAAGTGGTTTCCTGCACCAACACAAGTGCAAAAAGTGGTTTTTCAAAACTAACACAAGTGTGAAAAGTTGTTTTTCAACACTAACACAAGTGCAAAAAGTGGTTTTTCAACACTATCTCAAGTGCAAAAAGTGTTTTTTCCACACTAATACAAGTGCAAAAGTGGTTTCCTGCACCAACACAAGTGCGAAAAGTGGTTTTTCAACACTAACACAAGTGCGAAAAGTGGTTTTTCAACACTAACACATGTGCGAAAAGTGGTTTTTCCACACTAATACAAATGCAAAAGTGGTGTCCTGCACCAACACAAGTGCGAAAAGTGGTTTTTCAACACTAACACAAGTGCAAAAAGTGTTTTTTCCACACTAATACAAGTGCAAAAGTGGTTTCCTGCACCAACACAAGTGCGAAATGTGGTTTTCAACACTAACACAAGTGCGAAAAGTGGTTTTTCAACACTAACACAAGTGCGAAAAGTGTTTTTTCCACACTAATACAAGTGCAAAAGTGGTTTCCTGCACCATCACAAGTGCGAAAAGTGGTTTTTCAACACTAACACAAGTGCGAAAAGTGGTTTTTCAACACTATCACAAGTGCAAAAAGTGTTTTTTCCACACTAATACAAGTGCAAAAGTGGTTTCCTGCACCAACACAAGTGCGAAAAGTGGTTTTTCAACACTAACACAAGTGCGAAAAGTGGTTTTTCAACACTATCACAAGTTCAAAAAGTGCTTTTTCCACTCTAATACAAGTGCAAAAGTGGTTTCATGCACCAACACAAGTGCGTAAAGTGGTTTTTCAACACTATCACAAGTGCAAAAAGTGTTTTTTCCACACTAATACAAGTGCAAAAGTGGTTTCCTGCACCAACACAAGTGCGAAAAGTGGTTTTTCAACACTAACACAAGTGCGAAAAGTGGCTTTTCAACACTATCACAAGTGCAAAAAGTGTTTTTTCCACACTAATACAAGTGCAAAAGTGGTTTCCTGCCCAAACACAAGTGCGAAAAGTGGTTTTTCAACACTAACACAAGTGCGAAAAGTGGTTTTTCAACACTAACACAAGTGTGAAAAGTGGTTTTTCAACACTATCACAAGTGCAAAAAGTGTTTTTTCCACACTAATACAAGTGCAAAAGTGGTTTCCTGCACCAACATAAGTGCGAAAAGTGGTTTTTCAACACTAACACAAGTGCGAAAAGTGGTTTTTCAACACTAACACAAGTGCGAAAAGTGGTTTTTCCACACTAATACAAGTGCAAAAGTGGTTTCCTGCACCAACACAAGTGCGAAAAGTGGTTTTTCAACACTAACACAAGTGCGAAAAGTGGTTTTTCAACACTAACACAAGTGCGAAAAGTGGTTTTTCCACACTAATACAAGTGCAAAAGTGGTTTCCTGCACCAACACAAGTGCGAAAAGTGGTTTTTCAACACCAACACAAGTGCGAAAAGTGGTTTTTCAACACTAACATAAGTGCAAAAAGTGGTTTTTCCACACTAATACAAGTGCAAAAGTGGTTTCCTGCACCAACACAAGTGCGAAAAGTGGTTTTTCAACACCAACACAAGTGCGAAAAGTGGTTTTTCAACACTAACATAAGTGCAAAAAGTGGTTTTTCCACACTAATACAAGTGCAAAAGTGGTTTCCTGCACCAACACAAGTGCGAAAAGTGGTTTTTCAACACTAACACAAGTGCGAAAAGTGGTTTTTGCACACTAATACAAGTTCAAAAGTGGTTTCCTGCACCAACACAAGTGCGAAAAGTGGTTTTTCAACACTAACACAAGTGCGAAAAGTGGTTTTTCAACACAAGCACAAGTGCAAAAAGTGTTTTTTCCACACTAATACAAGTGCAAAAGTGGTTTCCTGCACCAACACAAGTGCGAAAAGTGGTTTTTCAACACTAACACAACTGCGAAAAGTGGTTTTTCAACACTAACACATGTGCGAAAAGTGGTTTTTCAACACTAACACAAGTGCGAAAAGTGTTTTTTCCACACTAATACAAGTGCAAAAGTGGTTTCCTGCACCAACACAAGTGCGAAAAGTGGTTTTTCAACACTAACACAAGTGCGAAAAGTGGTTTTTCAACACTAACACAAGTGCGAAAAGTGGTTTTTCAACACTATCACAAGTGCAAAAAGTGTTTTTGCCACACTAATACAAGTGCAAAAGTGGTTTCCTGCACCAACACAAGTGCGAAAAGTGGTTTTTCAACACTAACACAAGTGCGAAAAGTGGTTTTTCAACACTAACACAAGTGCGAAAAGTGGTTTTTCCACACTAATACACATGCAAAAGTGGTTTCCTGCACCAACACAAGTGCGAAAAGTGGTTTTTCAACACTAACACAAGTGCGAAAAGTGGTTTTTCAACACTATCTCAAGTGCAAAAAGTGTTTTTTCCACCCTAATACAAGTGCAAGAGTGGTTTCCTGCACCAACACAAGTGCAAAAAGTGGTTTTTCAACACTAACACAAGTGCGAAAAGTGGTTTTTCAACACTAACACGTGTGCGAAAAGTGGTTTTTCCACACTAACAAGTGCAAAAGTGGTTTCCTGCACCAACACAAGTGCGAAAAGTGGTTTTTCAACACTAACACAAGTGCAAAAAGTGGTTTTTCAACACTATCTCAAGTGCAAAAAGTGTTTTTTCCACACTAATACAAGTGCAAAAGTGGTTTGCTGCACCAACACAAGTGCGAAAAGTGGTTTTTCAACACTAACACAAGTGCGAAAAGTGGTTTTTCAACACTAACACATGTGCGAAAAGTGGTTTTTCCACACTAATACAATTGCAAAAGTGGTGTCCTGCACCAACACAAGTGCGAAAAGTGGTTTTTCAACACTAACACAAGTGCAAAAAGAGTTTTTTCCACACTAATACAAGTGCAAAAGTGGTTTCCTGCACCAACAAAAGTGCGAAATGTGGTTTTCAACACTAACACAAGTGCGAAAAGTGGTTTTTCAACACTAACACAAGTGCGAAAAGTGTTTTTTCCAAACTAATACAAGTGCAAAAGTGGTTTCCTGCACCATCACAAGTGCGAAAAGTGGTTTTTCAACACTAACACAAGTGCGAAAAGTGGTTTTTCAACACTATCACAAGTGCAAAAAGTGTTTTTTCCACACTAATACAAGTGCAAAAGTGGTTTCCTGCACCAACACAAGTGCGAAAAGTGGTTTTTCAACACTAACACAAGTGCGAAAAGTGGTTTTTCAACACTATCACAAGTTCAAAAAGTGCTTTTTCCACTCTAATACAAGTGCAAAAGTGGTTTCATGCACCAACACAAGTGCGAAAAGTGGTTTTTCAACACTATCACAAGTGCAAATAGTGTTTTTTCCACACTAATACAAGTGCAAAAGTGGTTTCCTGCACCAACACAAGTGCGAAAAGTGGTTTTTCAACACTAACACAAGTGCGAAAAGTGGTTTTTCAACACTATCACAAGTGCAAAAAGTGTTTTTTCCACACTAATACAAGTGCAAAAGTGGTTTCCTGCACCAACATAAGTGCGAAAAGTGGTTTTTCAACACTAACACAAGTGCGAAAATTGGTTTTTCAACACTAACACAAGTGCGAAAAGTGGTTTTTCCACACTAATACAAGTGCAAAAGTGGTTTCCTGCACCAACACAAGTGCGAAAAGTGGTTTTTCAACACTAACACAAGTGCGAAAAGTGGTTTTTCAACACTAACACAAGTGTGAAAAGTGTTTTTTCCACACTAATACAAGTGCAAAAGTGGTTTCCTGCACCAACATAAGTGCGAAAAGTGGTTTTTCAACACTAACACAAGTGCGAAAAGTGGTTTTTCAACACTAACACAAGTGCGAAAAGTGGTTTTTCCACACTAATACAAGTGCAAAAGTGGTTTCCTGCACCAACACAAGTGCGAAAAGTGGTTTTTCAACACTAACACAAGTGCGAAAAGTGGTTTTTCAACACTATCACAAGTGCGAAAAGTGTTTTTTCCACACTAATACAAGTGCAAATGTGGTTTCCTGCACCATCACAAGTGCGAAAAGTGGTTTTTCAACACTAACACAAGTGCGAAAAGTGGTTTTTCAACACTATCTCAAGTGCAAAAAGTGTTTTTTCCACACTAATACAAGTGCAATTGTGGTTTCCTGCACCAACACAAGTGCAAAAAGTGGTTTTTCAACACTAACACAAGTGCGAAAAGTGTTTTTTCCACACGAATACAAGTGCAAGAGTGGTTTCCTGCACCAACACAAGTGCAAAAAGTGGTTTTTCAACACTAACACAAGTGCAAAAAGTGTTTTTTCCACACTAATACAAGTGCAAAAGTGGTTTCCTGCACCAACACAAGTGCGAAAAGTGGTTTTTCAACACTAACACAAGTGCGAAAAGTGGTTTTTCAACACTAACACAAGTGCGAAAAGTGGTTTTTCAACACTAACACAAGTGCGAAAAGTGGTTTTTCCACACTAATACAAGTGCAAAAGTGGTTTCCTGCACCAACACAAGTGCGAAAAGTGGTTTTTCAACACTAACACAAGTGCAAAAAGTGGTTTTTCAACACTAACACAAGTGCGAAAAGTGGTTTTTCAACACTATCACAAGTGCAAAAAGTGTTTTTGCCACACTAATACAAGTGCAAAAGTGGTTTCCTGCACCAACACAAGTGCGAAAAGTGGTTTTTCAACACTAAAACAAGTGCGAAAAGTGGTTTTTCAACACTAACACAAGTGCGAAAAGTGGTTTTTCCACACTAATACACATGCAAAAGTGGTTTCCTGCACCAACACAAGTGCGAAAAGTGGTTTTTCAACACTAACACAAGTGCGAAAAGTGGTTTTTCAACACTATCTCAAGTGCAAAAAGTGTTTTTTCCACCCTAATACAAGTGCAAGAGTGGTTTCCTGCACCAACACAAGTGCAAAAAGTGGTTTTTCAACACTAACACAAGTGCGAAAAGTGGTTTTTCAACACTAACACATGTGCGAAAAGTGGTTTTTCCACACTAACAAGTGCAAAAGTGGTTTCCTGCACCAACACAAGTGCGAAAAGTGGTTTTTCAACACTAACACAAGTGCAAAAAGTGGTTTTTCAACACTATCTCAAGTGCAAAAAGTGTTTTTTCCACACTAATACAAGTGCAAAAGTGGTTTCCTGCACCAACACAAGTGCGAAAAGTGGTTTTTCAACACTAACACAAGTGCGAAAAGTGGTTTTTCAACACTAACACATGTGCGAAAAGTGGTTTTTCCACACTAATACAAGTGCAAAAGTGGTGTCCTGCACCAACACAAGTGCGAAAAGTGGTTTTTCAACACTAACACAAGTGCAAAAAGAGTTTTTTCCACACTAATACAAGTGCAAAAGTGGTTTCCTGCACCAACAAAAGTGCGAAATGTGGTTTTCAACACTAACACAAGTGCGAAAAGTGGTTTTTCAACACTAACACAAGTGCGAAAAGTGTTTTTTCCACACTAATACAAGTGCAAAAGTGGTTTCCTGCACCATCACAAGTGCGAAAAGTGGTTTTTCAACACTAACACAAGTGCGAAAAGTGGTTTTTCAACACTATCACAAGTGCGAAAAGTGGTTTTTCAACACTATCACAAGTTCAAAAAGTGCTTTTTCCACTCTAATACAAGTGCAAAAGTGGTTTCATGCACCAACACAAGTGCGAAAAGTGGTTTTTCAACACTATCACAAGTGCAAATAGTGTTTTTTCCACACTAATACAAGTGCAAAAGTGGTTTCCTGCACCAACACAAGTGCGAAAAGTGGTTTTTCAACACTAACACAAGTGCGAAAAGTGGTTTTTCAACACTATCACAAGTGCAAAAAGTGTTTTTTCCACACTAATACAAGTGCAAAAGTGGTTTCCTGCACCAACATAAGTGCGAAAGGTGGTTTTTCAACACTAACACAAGTGCGAAAATTGGTTTTTCAACACTAACACATGTGCGAAAAGTGGTTTTTCCACACTAATACAAATGCAAAAGTGGTGTCCTGCACCAACACAAGTGCGAAAAGTGGTTTTTCAACACTAACACAAGTGCAAAAAGTGTTTTTTCCACACTAATACAAGTGCAAAAGTGGTTTCCTGCACCAACACAAGTGCGAAATGTGGTTTTCAACACTAACACAAGTGCGAAAAGTGGTTTTTCAACACTAACACAAGTGCGAAAAGTGTTTTTTCCACACTAATACAAGTGCAAAAGTGGTTTCCTGCACCATCACAAGTGCGAAAAGTGGTTTTTCAACACTAACACAAGTGCGAAAAGTGGTTTTTCAACACTATCACAAGTGCAAAAAGTGTTTTTTCCACACTAATACAAGTGCAAAAGTGGTTTCCTGCACCAACACAAGTGCGAAAAGTGGTTTTTCAACACTAACACAAGTGCGAAAAGTGGTTTTTCAACACTATCACAAGTTCAAAAAGTGCTTTTTCCACTCTAATACAAGTGCATAAGTGGTTTCATGCACCAACACAAGTGCGAAAAGTGGTTTTTCAACACTATCACAAGTGCAAAAAGTGTTTTTTCCACACTAATACAAGTGCAAAAGTGGTTTCCTGCACCAACACAAGTGCGAAAAGTGGTTTTTCAACACTAACACAAGTGCGAAAAGTGGCTTTTCAACACTATCACAAGTGCAAAAAGTGTTTTTTCCACACTAATACAAGTGCAAAAGTGGTTTCCTGCCCAAACACAAGTGCGAAAAGTGGTTTTTCAACACTAACACAAGTGCGAAAAGTGGTTTTTCAACACTAACACAAGTGTGAAAAGTGGTTTTTCAACACTATCACAAGTGCAAAAAGTGTTTTTTCCACACTAATACAAGTGCAAAAGTGGTTTCCTGCACCAACATAAGTGCGAAAAGTGGTTTTTCAACACTAACACAAGTGCGAAAAGTGGTTTTTCAACACTAACACAAGTGCGAAAAGTGGTTTTTCCACACTAATACAAGTGCAAAAGTGGTTTCCTGCACCAACACAAGTGCGAAAAGTGGTTTTTCAACACTAACACAAGTGCGAAAAGTGGTTTTTCAACACTAACACAAGTGCGAAAAGTGGTTTTTCCACACTAATACAAGTGCAAAAGTGGTTTCCTGCACCAACACAAGTGCGAAAAGTGGTTTTTCAACACCAACACAAGTGCGAAAAGTGGTTTTTCAACACTAACATAAGTGCAAAAAGTGGTTTTTCCACACTAATACAAGTGCAAAAGTGGTTTCCTGCACCAACACAAGTGCGAAAAGTGGTTTTTCAACACCAACACAAGTGCGAAAAGTGGTTTTTCAACACTAACATAAGTGCAAAAAGTGGTTTTTCCACACTAATACAAGTGCAAAAGTGGTTTACTGCACCAACACAAGTGCGAAAAGTGGTTTTTCAACACTAACACAAGTGCGAAAAGTGGTTTTTGCACACTAATACAAGTTCAAAAGTGGTTTCCTGCACCAACACAAGTGCGAAAAGTGGTTTTTCAACACTAACACAAGTGCGAAAAGTGGTTTTTCAACACAAGCACAAGTGCAAAAAGTGTTTTTTCCACACTAATACAAGTGCAAAAGTGGTTTCCTGCACCAACACAAGTGCGAAAAGTGGTTTTTCAACACTAACACAACTGCGAAAAGTGGTTTTTCAACACTAACACATGTGCGAAAAGTGGTTTTTCAACACTAACACAAGTGCGAAAAGTGTTTTTTCCACACTAATACAAGTGCAAAAGTGGTTTCCTGCACCAACACAAGTGCGAAAAGTGGTTTTTCAACACTAACACAAGTGCGAAAAGTGGTTTTTCAACACTAACACAAGTGCGAAAAGTGGTTTTTCAACACTATCACAAGTGCAAAAAGTGTTTTTGCCACACTAATACAAGCGCAAAAGTGGTTTCCTGCACCAACACAAGTGCGAAAAGTGGTTTTTCAACACTAACACAAGTGCGAAAAGTGGTTTTTCAACACTAACACAAGTGCGAAAAGTGGTTTTTCCACACTAATACACATGCAAAAGTGGTTTCCTGCACCAACACAAGTGCGAAAAGTGGTTTTTCAACACTAACACAAGTGCGAAAAGTGGTTTTTCAACACTATCTCAAGTGCAAAAAGTGTTTTTTCCACCCTAATACAAGTGCAAGAGTGGTTTCCTGCACCAACACAAGTGCAAAAAGTGGTTTTTCAACACTAACACAAGTGCGAAAAGTGGTTTTTCAACACTAACACGTGTGCGAAAAGTGGTTTTTCCACACTAACAAGTGCAAAAGTGGTTTCCTGCACCAACACAAGTGCGAAAAGTGGTTTTTCAACACTAACACAAGTGCAAAAAGTGGTTTTTCAACACTATCTCAAGTGCAAAAAGTGTTTTTTCCACACTAATACAAGTGCAAAAGTGGTTTCCTGCACCAACACAAGTGCGAAAAGTGGTTTTTCAACACTAACACAAGTGCGAAAAGTGGTTTTTCCACACTAATACAATTGCAAAAGTGGTGTCCTGCACCAACACAAGTGCGAAAAGTGGTTTTTCAACACTAACACAAGTGCAAAAAGAGTTTTTTCCACACTAATACAAGTGCAAAAGTGGTTTCCTGCACCAACAAAAGTGCGAAATGTGGTTTTCAACACTAACACAAGTGCGAAAAGTGGTTTTTCAACACTAACACAAGTGCGAAAAGTGTTTTTTCCAAACTAATACAAGTGCAAAAGTGGTTTCCTGCACCATCACAAGTGCGAAAAGTGGTTTTTCAACACTAACACAAGTGCGAAAAGTGGTTTTTCAACACTATCACAAGTGCAAAAAGTGTTTTTTCCACACTAATACAAGTGCAAAAGTGGTTTCCTGCACCAACACAAGTGCGAAAAGTGGTTTTTCAACACTAACACAAGTGCGAAAAGTGGTTTTTCAACACTATCACAAGTTCAAAAAGTGCTTTTTCCACTCTAATACAAGTGCAAAAGTGGTTTCATGCACCAACACAAGTGCGAAAAGTGGTTTTTCAACACTATCACAAGTGCAAATAGTGTTTTTTCCACACTAATACAAGTGCAAAAGTGGTTTCCTGCACCAACACAAGTGCGAAAAGTGGTTTTTCAACACTAACACAAGTGCGAAAAGTGGTTTTTCAACACTATCACAAGTGCAAAAAGTGTTTTTTCCACACTAATACAAGTGCAAAAGTGGTTTCCTGCACCAACATAAGTGCGAAAAGTGGTTTTTCAACACTAACACAAGTGCGAAAATTGGTTTTTCAACACTAACACAAGTGCGAAAAGTGGTTTTTCCACACTAATACAAGTGCAAAAGTGGTTTCCTGCACCAACACAAGTGCGAAAAGTGGTTTTTCAACACTAACACAAGTGCGAAAAGTGGTTTTTCAACACTAACACAAGTGCGAAAAGTGGTTTTTCAACACTAACACATGTGCGAAAAGTGGTTTTTCCACACTAACAAGTGCAAAAGTGGTTTCCTGCACCAACACAAGTGCGAAAAGTGGTTTTTCAACACTAACACAAGTGCAAAAAGTGGTTTTTCAACACTATCTCAAGTGCAAAAAGTGTTTTTTCCACACTAATACAAGTGCAAAAGTGGTTTCCTGCACCAACACAAGTGCAAAAAGTGGTTTTTCAACACTAACACAAGTGCGAAAAGTGGTTTTTCAACACTAACACATGTGCGAAAAGTGGTTTTTCCACACTAATACAAGTGCAAAAGTGGTGTCCTGCACCAACACAAGTGCGAAAAGTGGTTTTTCAACACTAACACAAGTGCAAAAAGAGTTTTTTCCACACTAATACAAGTGCAAAAGTGGTTTCCTGCACCAACAAAAGTGCGAAATGTGGTTTTCAACACTAACACAAGTGCGAAAAGTGGTTTTTCAACACTAACACAAGTGCGAAAAGTGTTTTTTCCACACTAATACAAGTGCAAAAGTGGTTTCCTGCACCATCACAAGTGCGAAAAGTGGTTTTTCAACACTAACACAAGTGCGAAAAGTGGTTTTTCAACACTATCACAAGTGCGAAAAGTGGTTTTTCAACACTATCACAAGTTCAAAAAGTGCTTTTTCCACTCTAATACAAGTGCAAAAGTGGTTTCATGCACCAACACAAGTGCGAAAAGTGGTTTTTCAACACTATCACAAGTGCAAATAGTGTTTTTTCCACACTAATACAAGTGCAAAAGTGGTTTCCTGCACCAACACAAGTGCAAAAAGTGGTTTTTCAACACTAACACAAGTGCGAAAAGTGGTTTTTCAACACTATCACAAGTGCAAAAAGTGTTTTTTCCACACTAATACAAGTGCAAAAGTGGTTTCCTGCACCAACATAAGTGCGAAAAGTGGTTTTTCAACACTAACACAAGTGCGAAAATTGGTTTTTCAACACTAACACATGTGCGAAAAGTGGTTTTTCCACACTAATACAAATGCAAAAGTGGTGTCCTGCACCAACACAAGTGCGAAAAGTGGTTTTTCAACACTAACACAAGTGCAAAAAGTGTTTTTTCCACACTAATACAAGTGCAAAAGTGGTTTCCTGCACCAACACAAGTGCGAAATGTGGTTTTCAACACTAACACAAGTGCGAAAAGTGGTTTTTCAACACTAACACAAGTGCGAAAAGTGTTTTTTCCACACTAATACAAGTGCAAAAGTGGTTTCCTGCACCATCACAAGTGCGAAAAGTGGTTTTTCAACACTAACACAAGTGCGAAAAGTGGTTTTTCAACACTATCACAAGTGCAAAAAGTGTTTTTTCCACACTAATACAAGTGCAAAAGTGGTTTCCTGCACCAACACAAGTGCGAAAAGTGGTTTTTCAACACTAACACAAGTGCGAAAAGTGATTTTTCAACACTATCACAAGTTCAAAAAGTGCTTTTTCCACTCTAATACAAGTGCAAAAGTGGTTTCATGCACCAACACAAGTGCGAAAAGTGGTTTTTCAACACTATCACAAGTGCAAAAAGTGTTTTTTCCACACTAATACAAGTGCAAAAGTGGTTTCCTGCACCAACACAAGTGCGAAAAGTGGTTTTTCAACACTAACACAAGTGCGAAAAGTGGCTTTTCAACACTATCACAAGTGCAAAAAGTGTTTTTTCCACACTAATACAAGTGCAAAAGTGGTTTCCTGCCCAAACACAAGTGCGAAAAGTGGTTTTTCAACACTAACACAAGTGCGAAAAGTGGTTTTTCAACACTAACACAAGTGTGAAAAGTGGTTTTTCAACACTATCACAAGTGCAAAAAGTGTTTTTTCCACACTAATACAAGTGCAAAAGTGGTTTCCTGCACCAACATAAGTGCGAAAAGTGGTTTTTCAACACTAACACAAGTGCGAAAAGTGGTTTTTCAACACTAACACAAGTGCGAAAAGTGGTTTTTCCACACTAATACAAGTGCAAAAGTGGTTTCCTGCACCAACACAAGTGCGAAAAGTGGTTTTTCAACACTAACACAAGTGCGAAAAGTGGTTTTTCAACACTAACACAAGTGCGAAAAGTGGTTTTTCCACACTAATACAAGTGCAAAAGTGGTTTCCTGCACCAACACAAGTGCGAAAAGTGGTTTTTCAACACCAACACAAGTGCGAAAAGTGGTTTTTCAACACTAACATAAGTGCAAAAAGCGGTTTTTCCACACTAATACAAGTGCAAAAGTGGTTTCCTGCACCAACACAAGTGCGAAAAGTGGTTTTTCAACACCAACACAAGTGCGAAAAGTGGTTTTTCAACACTAACATAAGTGCAAAAAGTGGTTTTTCCACACTAATACAAGTGCAAAAGTGGTTTCCTGCACCAACACAAGTGCGAAAAGTGGTTTTTCAACACTAACACAAGTGCGAAAAGTGGTTTTTGCACACTAATACAAGTTCAAAAGTGGTTTCCTGCACCAACACAAGTGCGAAAAGTGGTTTTTCAACACTAACACAAGTGCGAAAAGTGGTTTTTCAACACAAGCACAAGTGCAAAAAGTGTTTTTTCCACACTAATACAAGTGCAAAAGTGGTTTCCTGCACCAACACAAGTGCGAAAAGTGGTTTTTCAACACTAACACAACTGCGAAAAGTGGTTTTTCAACACTAACACATGTGCGAAAAGTGGTTTTTCAACACTAACACAAGTGCGAAAAGTGTTTTTTCCACACTAATACAAGTGCAAAAGTGGTTTCCTGCACCAACACAAGTGCGAAAAGTGGTTTTTCAACACTAACACAAGTGCGAAAAGTGGTTTTTCAACACTAACACAAGTGCGAAAAGTGGTTTTTCAACACTATCACAAGTGCAAAAAGTGTTTTTGCCACACTAATACAAGTGCAAAAGTGGTTTCCTGCACCAACACAAGTGCGAAAAGTGGTTTTTCAACACTAACACAAGTGCGAAAAGTGGTTTTTCAACACTAACACAAGTGCGAAAAGTGGTTTTTCCACACTAATACACATGCAAAAGTGGTTTCCTGCACCAACACAAGTGCGAAAAGTGGTTTTTCAACACTAACACAAGTGCGAAAAGTGGTTTTTCAACACTATCTCAAGTGCAAAAAGTGTTTTTTCCACCCTAATACAAGTGCAAGAGTGGTTTCCTGCACCAACACAAGTGCAAAAAGTGGTTTTTCAACACTAACACAAGTGCGAAAAGTGGTTTTTCAACACTAACACGTGTGCGAAAAGTGGTTTTTCCACACTAACAAGTGCAAAAGTGGTTTCCTGCACCAACACAAGTGCGAAAAGTGGTTTTTCAACACTAACACAAGTGCAAAAAGTGGTTTTTCAACACTATCTCAAGTGCAAAAAGTGTTTTTTCCACACTAATACAAGTGCAAAAGTGGTTTCCTGCACCAACACAAGTGCGAAAAGTGGTTTTTCAACACTAACACAAGTGCGAAAAGTGGTTTTTCAACACTAACACATGTGCGAAAAGTGGTTTTTCCACACTAATACAATTGCAAAAGTGGTGTCCTGCACCAACACAAGTGCGAAAAGTGGTTTTTCAACACTAACACAAGTGCAAAAAGAGTTTTTTCCACACTAATACAAGTGCAAAAGTGGTTTCCTGCACCAACAAAAGTGCGAAATGTGGTTTTCAACACTAACACAAGTGCGAAAAGTGGTTTTTCAACACTAACACAAGTGCGAAAAGTGTTTTTTCCAAACTAATACAAGTGCAAAAGTGGTTTCCTGCACCATCACAAGTGCGAAAAGTGGTTTTTCAACACTAACACAAGTGCGAAAAGTGGTTTTTCAACACTATCACAAGTGCAAAAAGTGTTTTTTCCACACTAATACAAGTGCAAAAGTGGTTTCCTGCACCAACACAAGTGCGAAAAGTGGTTTTTCAACACTAACACAAGTGCGAAAAGTGGTTTTTCAACACTATCACAAGTTCAAAAAGTGCTTTTTCCACTCTAATACAAGTGCAAAAGTGGTTTCATGCACCAACACAAGTGCGAAAAGTGGTTTTTCAACACTATCACAAGTGCAAATAGTGTTTTTTCCACACTAATACAAGTGCAAAAGTGGTTTCCTGCACCAACACAAGTGCGAAAAGTGGTTTTTCAACACTAACACAAGTGCGAAAAGTGGTTTTTCAACACTATCACAAGTGCAAAAAGTGTTTTTTCCACACTAATACAAGTGCAAAAGTGGTTTCCTGCACCAACATAAGTGCGAAAAGTGGTTTTTCAACACTAACACAAGTGCGAAAATTGGTTTTTCAACACTAACACAAGTGCGAAAAGTGGTTTTTCCACACTAATACAAGTGCAAAAGTGGTTTCCTGCACCAACACAAGTGCGAAAAGTGGTTTTTCAACACTAACACAAGTGCGAAAAGTGGTTTTTCAACACTAACACAAGTGTGAAAAGTGTTTTTTCCACACTAATACAAGTGCAAAAGTGGTTTCCTGCACCAACATAAGTGCGAAAAGTGGTTTTTCAACACTAACACAAGTGCGAAAAGTGGTTTTTCAACACTAACACAAGTGCGAAAAGTGGTTTTTCCACACTAATACAAGTGCAAAAGTGGTTTCCTGCACCAACACAAGTGCGAAAAGTGGTTTTTCAACACTAACACAAGTGCGAAAAGTGGTTTTTCAACACTATCACAAGTGCGAAAAGTGTTTTTTCCACACTAATACAAGTGCAAATGTGGTTTCCTGCACCATCACAAGTGCGAAAAGTGGTTTTTCAACACTAACACAAGTGCGAAAAGTGGTTTTTCAACACTATCTCAAGTGCAAAAAGTGTTTTTTCCACACTAATACAAGTGCAATTGTGGTTTCCTGCACCAACACAAGTGCAAAAAGTGGTTTTTCAACACTAACACAAGTGCGAAAAGTGTTTTTTCCACACGAATACAAGTGCAAGAGTGGTTTCCTGCACCAACACAAGTGCAAAAAGTGGTTTTTCAACACTAACACAAGTGCAAAAAGTGTTTTTTCCACACTAATACAAGTGCAAAAGTGGTTTCCTGCACCAACACAAGTGCGAAAAGTGGTTTTTCAACACTAACACAAGTGCGAAAAGTGGTTTTTCAACACTAACACAAGTGCGAAAAGTGGTTTTTCAACACTAACACAAGTGCGAAAAGTGGTTTTTCCACACTAATACAAGTGCAAAAGTGGTTTCCTGCACCAACACAAGTGCGAAAAGTGGTTTTTCAACACTAACACAAGTGCGAAAAGTGGTTTTTCAACACTAACACAAGTGCGAAAAGTGGTTTTTCAACACTATCACAAGTGCAAAAAGTGTTTTTGCCACACTAATACAAGTGCAAAAGTGGTTTCCTGCACCAACACAAGTGCGAAAAGTGGTTTTTCAACACTAACACAAGTGCGAAAAGTGGTTTTTCAACACTAACACAAGTGCGAAAAGTGGTTTTTCCACACTAATACACATGCAAAAGTGGTTTCCTGCACCAACACAAGTGCGAAAAGTGGTTTTTCAACACCAACACAAGTGCGAAAAGTGGTTTTTCAACACTAACATAAGTGCAAAAAGTGGTTTTTCCACACTAATACAAGTGCAAAAGTGGTTTCCTGCACCAACACAAGTGCGAAAAGTGGTTTTTCAACACTAACACAAGTGCGAAAAGTGGTTTTTGCACACTAATACAAGTTCAAAAGTGGTTTCCTGCACCAACACAAGTGCGAAAAGTGGTTTTTCAACACTAACACAAGTGCGAAAAGTGGTTTTTCAACACAAGCACAAGTGCAAAAAGTGTTTTTTCCACACTAATACAAGTGCAAAAGTGGTTTCCTGCACCAACACAAGTGCGAAAAGTGGTTTTTCAACACTAACACAACTGCGAAAAGTGGTTTTTCAACACTAACACATGTGCGAAAAGTGGTTTTTCAACACTAACACAAGTGCGAAAAGTGTTTTTTCCACACTAATACAAGTGCAAAAGTGGTTTCCTGCACCAACACAAGTGCGAAAAGTGGTTTTTCAACACTAACACAAGTGCGAAAAGTGGTTTTTCAACACTAACACAAGTGCGAAAAGTGGTTTTTCAACACTATCACAAGTGCAAAAAGTGTTTTTGCCACACTAATACAAGTGCAAAAGTGGTTTCCTGCACCAACACAAGTGCGAAAAGTGGTTTTTCAACACTAACACAAGTGCGAAAAGTGGTTTTTCAACACTAACACAAGTGCGAAAAGTGGTTTTTCCACACTAATACACATGCAAAAGTGGTTTCCTGCACCAACACAAGTGCGAAAAGTGGTTTTTCAACACTAACACAAGTGCGAAAAGTGGTTTTTCAACACTATCTCAAGTGCAAAAAGTGTTTTTTCCACCCTAATACAAGTGCAAGAGTGGTTTCCTGCACCAACACAAGTGCAAAAAGTGGTTTTTCAACACTAACACAAGTGCGAAAAGTGGTTTTTCAACACTAACACGTGTGCGAAAAGTGGTTTTTCCACACTAACAAGTGCAAAAGTGGTTTCCTGCACCAACACAAGTGCGAAAAGTGGTTTTTCAACACTAACACAAGTGCAAAAAGTGGTTTTTCAACACTATCTCAAGTGCAAAAAGTGTTTTTTCCACACTAATACAAGTGCAAAAGTGGTTTCCTGCACCAACACAAGTGCGAAAAGTGGTTTTTCAACACTAACACAAGTGCGAAAAGTGGTTTTTCAACACTAACACATGTGCGAAAAGTGGTTTTTCCACACTAATACAATTGCAAAAGTGGTGTCCTGCACCAACACAAGTGCGAAAAGTGGTTTTTCAACACTAACACAAGTGCAAAAAGAGTTTTTTCCACACTAATACAAGTGCAAAAGTGGTTTCCTGCACCAACAAAAGTGCGAAATGTGGTTTTCAACACTAACACAAGTGCGAAAAGTGGTTTTTCAACACTAACACAAGTGCGAAAAGTGTTTTTTCCAAACTAATACAAGTGCAAAAGTAGTTTCCTGCACCATCACAAGTGCGAAAAGTGGTTTTTCAACACTAACACAAGTGCGAAAAGTGGTTTTTCAACACTATCACAAGTGCAAAAAGTGTTTTTTCCACACTAATACAAGTGCAAAAGTGGTTTCCTGCACCAACACAAGTGCGAAAAGTGGTTTTTCAACACTAACACAAGTGCGAAAAGTGGTTTTTCAACACTATCACAAGTTCAAAAAGTGCTTTTTCCACTCTAATACAAGTGCAAAAGTGGTTTCATGCACCAACACAAGTGCGAAAAGTGGTTTTTCAACACTATCACAAGTGCAAATAGTGTTTTTTCCACACTAATACAAGTGCAAAAGTGGTTTCCTGCACCAACACAAGTGCGAAAAGTGGTTTTTCAACACTAACACAAGTGCGAAAAGTGGTTTTTCAACACTATCACAAGTGCAAAAAGTGTTTTTTCCACACTAATACAAGTGCAAAAGTGGTTTCCTGCACCAACATAAGTGCGAAAAGTGGTTTTTCAACACTAACACAAGTGCGAAAATTGGTTTTTCAACACTAACACAAGTGCGAAAAGTGGTTTTTCCACACTAATACAAGTGCAAAAGTGGTTTCCTGCACCAACACAAGTGCGAAAAGTGGTTTTTCAACACTAACACAAGTGCGAAAAGTGGTTTTTCAACACTAACACAAGTGTGAAAAGTGTTTTTTCCACACTAATACAAGTGCAAAAGTGGTTTCCTGCACCAACATAAGTGCGAAAAGTGGTTTTTCAACACTAACACAAGTGCGAAAAGTGGTTTTTCAACACTAACACAAGTGCGAAAAGTGGTTTTTCCACACTAATACAAGTGCAAAAGTGGTTTCCTGCACCAACACAAGTGCGAAAAGTGGTTTTTCAACACTAACACAAGTGCGAAAAGTGGTTTTTCAACACTACACAAGTGCGAAAAGTGTTTTTTCCACACTAATACAAGTGCAAATGTGGTTTCCTGCACCATCACAAGTGCGAAAAGTGGTTTTTCAACACTAACACAAGTGCGAAAAGTGGTTTTTCAACACTATCTCAAGTGCAAAAAGTGTTTTTTCCACACTAATACAAGTGCAATTGTGGTTTCCTGCACCAACACAAGTGCAAAAAGTGGTTTTTCAACACTAACACAAGTGCGAAAAGTGTTTTTTCCACACGAATACAAGTGCAAGAGTGGTTTCCTGCACCAACACAAGTGCAAAAAGTGGTTTTTCAACACTAACACAAGTGCAAAAAGTGTTTTTTCCACACTAATACAAGTGCAAAAGTGGTTTCCTGCACCAACACAAGTGCGAAAAGTGGTTTTTCAACACTAACACAAGTGCGAAAAGTGGTTTTTCAACACTAACACAAGTGCGAAAAGTGGTTTTTCAACACTAACACAAGTGCGAAAAGTGGTTTTTCCACACTAATACAAGTGCAAAAGTGGTTTCCTGCACCAACACAAGTGCGAAAAGTGGTTTTTCAACACTAACACAAGTGCGAAAAGTGGTTTTTCAACACTAACACAAGTGCGAAAAGTGGTTTTTCAACACTATCACAAGTGCAAAAAGTGTTTTTGCCACACTAATACAAGTGCAAAAGTGGTTTCCTGCACCAACACAAGTGCGAAAAGTGGTTTTTCAACACTAACACAAGTGCGAAAAGTGGTTTTTCAACACTAACACAAGTGCGAAAAGTGGTTTTTCCACACTAATACACATGCAAAAGTGGTTTCCTGCACCAACACAAGTGCGAAAAGTGGTTTTTCAACACCAACACAAGTGCGAAAAGTGGTTTTTCAACACTAACATAAGTGCAAAAAGTGGTTTTTTCCACACTAATACAAGTGCAAAAGTGGTTTCCTGCACCAACACAAGTGCGAAAAGTGGTTTTTCAACACTAACACAAGTGCGAAAAGTGGTTTTTGCACACTAATACAAGTTCAAAAGTGGTTTCCTGCACCAACACAAGTGCGAAAAGTGGTTTTTCAACACTAACACAAGTGCGAAAAGTGGTTTTTCAACACAAGCACAAGTGCAAAAAGTGTTTTTTCCACACTAATACAAGTGCAAAAGTGGTTTCCTGCACCAACACAAGTGCGAAAAGTGGTTTTTCAACACTAACACAACTGCGAAAAGTGGTTTTTCAACACTAACACATGTGCGAAAAGTGGTTTTTCAACACTAACACAAGTGCGAAAAGTGTTTTTTCCACACTAATACAAGTGCAAAAGTGGTTTCCTGCACCAACACAAGTGCGAAAAGTGGTTTTTCAACACTAACACAAGTGCGAAAAGTGGTTTTTCAACACTAACACAAGTGCGAAAAGTGGTTTTTCAACACTATCACAAGTGCAAAAAGTGTTTTTGCCACACTAATACAAGTGCAAAAGTGGTTTCCTGCACCAACACAAGTGCGAAAAGTGGTTTTTCAACACTAACACAAGTGCGAAAAGTGGTTTTTCAACACTAACACAGTGCGAAAAGTGGTTTTTCCACACTAATACACATGCAAAAGTGGTTTCCTGCACCAACACAAGTGCGAAAAGTGGTTTTTCAACACTAACACAAGTGCGAAAAGTGGTTTTTCAACACTATCTCAAGTGCAAAAAGTGTTTTTTCCACCCTAATACAAGTGCAAGAGTGGTTTCCTGCACCAACACAAGTGCAAAAAGTGGTTTTTCAACACTAACACAAGTGCGAAAAGTGGTTTTTTCAACACTAACACGTGTGCGAAAAGTGGTTTTTCCACACTAACAAGTGCAAAAGTGGTTTCCTGCACCAACACAAGTGCGAAAAGTGGTTTTTCAACACTAACACAAGTGCAAAAAGTGGTTTTTCAACACTATCTCAAGTGCAAAAAGTGTTTTTTCCACACTAATACAAGTGCAAAAGTGGTTTCCTGCACCAACACAAGTGCGAAAAGTGGTTTTTCAACACTAACACAAGTGCGAAAAGTGGTTTTTCAACACTAACACATGTGCGAAAAGTGGTTTTTCCACACTAATACAATTGCAAAAGTGGTGTCCTGCACCAACACAAGTGCGAAAAGTGGTTTTTCAACACTAACACAAGTGCAAAAAGAGTTTTTTCCACACTAATACAAGTGCAAAAGTGGTTTCCTGCACCAACACAAGTGCGAAAAGTGGTTTTTCAACACTAACACAAGTGCGAAAAGTGGTTTTTCAACACTAACACAAGTGCGAAAAGTGGTTTTTCAACACTACACAAGTGCGAAAAGTGTTTTTTCCACACTAATACAAGTGCAAATGTGGTTTCCTGCACCATCACAAGTGCGAAAAGTGGTTTTTCAACACTAACACAAGTGCGAAAAGTGGTTTTTCAACACTATCTCAAGTGCAAAAAGTGTTTTTTCCACACTAATACAAGTGCAATTGTGGTTTCCTGCACCAACACAAGTGCAAAAAGTGGTTTTTCAACACTAACACAAGTGCGAAAAGTGTTTTTTCCACACGAATACAAGTGCAAGAGTGGTTTCCTGCACCAACACAAGTGCAAAAAGTGGTTTTTCAACACTAACACAAGTGCAAAAAGTGTTTTTTCCACACTAATACAAGTGCAAAAGTGGTTTCCTGCACCAACACAAGTGCGAAAAGTGGTTTTTCAACACTAACACAAGTGCGAAAAGTGGTTTTTCAACACTAACACAAGTGCGAAAAGTGGTTTTTCAACACTAACACAAGTGCGAAAAGTGGTTTTTCCACACTAATACAAGTGCAAAAGTGGTTTCCTGCACCAACACAAGTGCGAAAAGTGGTTTTTCAACACTAACACAAGTGCGAAAAGTGGTTTTTCAACACTAACACAAGTGCGAAAAGTGGTTTTTCAACACTATCACAAGTGCAAAAAGTGTTTTTGCCACACTAATACAAGTGCAAAAGTGGTTTCCTGCACCAACACAAGTGCGAAAAGTGGTTTTTCAACACTAACACAAGTGCGAAAAGTGGTTTTTCAACACTAACACAAGTGCGAAAAGTGGTTTTTCCACACTAATACACATGCAAAAGTGGTTTCCTGCACCAACACAAGTGCGAAAAGTGGTTTTTCAACACCAACACAAGTGCGAAAAGTGGTTTTTCAACACTAACATAAGTGCAAAAAGTGGTTTTTCCACACTAATACAAGTGCAAAAGTGGTTTCCTGCACCAACACAAGTGCGAAAAGTGGTTTTTCAACACTAACACAAGTGCGAAAAGTGGTTTTTGCACACTAATACAAGTTCAAAAGTGGTTTCCTGCACCAACACAAGTGCGAAAAGTGGTTTTTCAACACTAACACAAGTGCGAAAAGTGGTTTTTCAACACAAGCACAAGTGCAAAAAGTGTTTTTTCCACACTAATACAAGTGCAAAAGTGGTTTCCTGCACCAACACAAGTGCGAAAAGTGGTTTTTCAACACTAACACAACTGCGAAAAGTGGTTTTTCAACACTAACACATGTGCGAAAAGTGGTTTTTCAACACTAACACAAGTGCGAAAAGTGTTTTTTCCACACTAATACAAGTGCAAAAGTGGTTTCCTGCACCAACACAAGTGCGAAAAGTGGTTTTTCAACACTAACACAAGTGCGAAAAGTGGTTTTTCAACACTAACACAAGTGCGAAAAGTGGTTTTTCAACACTATCACAAGTGCAAAAAGTGTTTTTGCCACACTAATACAAGTGCAAAAGTGGTTTCCTGCACCAACACAAGTGCGAAAAGTGGTTTTTCAACACTAACACAAGTGCGAAAAGTGGTTTTTCAACACTAACACAAGTGCGAAAAGTGGTTTTTCCACACTAATACACATGCAAAAGTGGTTTCCTGCACCAACACAAGTGCGAAAAGTGGTTTTTCAACACTAACACAAGTGCGAAAAGTGGTTTTTCAACACTATCTCAAGTGCAAAAAGTGTTTTTTCCACCCTAATACAAGTGCAAGAGTGGTTTCCTGCACCAACACAAGTGCAAAAAGTGGTTTTTCAACACTAACACAAGTGCGAAAAGTGGTTTTTCAACACTAACACGTGTGCGAAAAGTGGTTTTTCCACACTAACAAGTGCAAAAGTGGTTTCCTGCACCAACACAAGTGCGAAAAGTGGTTTTTCAACACTAACACAAGTGCAAAAAGTGGTTTTTCAACACTATCTCAAGTGCAAAAAGTGTTTTTTCCACACTAATACAAGTGCAAAAGTGGTTTCCTGCACCAACACAAGTGCGAAAAGTGGTTTTTCAACACTAACACAAGTGCGAAAAGTGGTTTTTCAACACTAACACATGTGCGAAAAGTGGTTTTTCCACACTAATACAATTGCAAAAGTGGTGTCCTGCACCAACACAAGTGCGAAAAGTGGTTTTTCAACACTAACACAAGTGCAAAAAGAGTTTTTTCCACACTAATACAAGTGCAAAAGTGGTTTCCTGCACCAACAAAAGTGCGAAATGTGGTTTTCAACACTAACACAAGTGCGAAAAGTGGTTTTTCAACACTAACACAAGTGCGAAAAGTGTTTTTTCCAAACTAATACAAGTGCAAAAGTAGTTTCCTGCACCATCACAAGTGCGAAAAGTAGTTTTTCAACACTAACACAAGTGCGAAAAGTGGTTTTTCAACACTATCACAAGTGCAAAAAGTGTTTTTTCCACACTAATACAAGTGCAAAAGTGGTTTCCTGCACCAACACAAGTGCGAAAAGTGGTTTTTCAACACTAACACAAGTGCGAAAAGTGGTTTTTCAACACTATCACAAGTTCAAAAAGTGCTTTTTCCACTCTAATACAAGTGCAAAAGTGGTTTCATGCACCAACACAAGTGCGAAAAGTGGTTTTTCAACACTATCACAAGTGCAAATAGTGTTTTTTCCACACTAATACAAGTGCAAAAGTGGTTTCCTGCACCAACACAAGTGCGAAAAGTGGTTTTTCAACACTAACACAAGTGCGAAAAGTGGTTTTTCAACACTATCACAAGTGCAAAAAGTGTTTTTTCCACACTAATACAAGTGCAAAAGTGGTTTCCTGCACCAACATAAGTGCGAAAAGTGGTTTTTCAACACTAACACAAGTGCGAAAATTGGTTTTTCAACACTAACACAAGTGCGAAAAGTGGTTTTTCCACACTAATACAAGTGCAAAAGTGGTTTCCTGCACCAACACAAGTGCGAAAAGTGGTTTTTCAACACTAACACAAGTGCGAAAAGTGGTTTTTCAACACTAACACAAGTGTGAAAAGTGTTTTTTCCACACTAATACAAGTGCAAAAGTGGTTTCCTGCACCAACATAAGTGCGAAAAGTGGTTTTTCAACACTAACACAAGTGCGAAAAGTGGTTTTTCAACACTAACACAAGTGCGAAAAGTGGCTTTTCCACACTAATACAAGTGCAAAAGTGGTTTCCTGCACCAACACAAGTGCGAAAAGTGGTTTTTCAACACTAACACAAGTGCGAAAAGTGGTTTTTCAACACTATCACAAGTGCGAAAAGTGTTTTTTCCACACTAATACAAGTGCAAATGTGGTTTCCTGCACCATCACAAGTGCGAAAAGTGGTTTTTCAACACTAACACAAGTGCGAAAAGTGGTTTTTCAACACTATCTCAAGTGCAAAAAGTGTTTTTTCCACACTAATACAAGTGCAATTGTGGTTTCCTGCACCAACACAAGTGCAAAAAGTGGTTTTTCAACACTAACACAAGTGCGAAAAGTGTTTTTTCCACACGAATACAAGTGCAAGAGTGGTTTCCTGCACCAACACAAGTGCAAAAAGTGGTTTTCAACACTAACACAAGTGCAAAAAGTGTTTTTTCCACACTAATACAAGTGCAAAAGTGGTTTCCTGCACCAACACAAGTGCGAAAAGTGGTTTTTCAACACTAACACAAGTGCGAAAAGTGGTTTTTCAACACTAACACAAGTGCGAAAAGTGGTTTTTCAACACTAACACAAGTGCGAAAAGTGGTTTTTCCACACTAATACAAGTGCAAAAGTGGTTTCCTGCACCAACACAAGTGCGGAAAGTGGTTTTTCAACACTAACACAAGTGCGAAAAGTGGTTTTTCAACACTAACACAAGTGCGAAAAGTGGTTTTTCAACACTATCACAAGTGCAAAAAGTGTTTTTGCCACACTAATACAAGTGCAAAAGTGGTTTCCTGCACCAACACAAGTGCGAAAAGTGGTTTTTCAACACTAACACAAGTGCGAAAAGTGGTTTTTCAACACTAACACAAGTGCGAAAAGTGGTTTTTCCACACTAATACACATGCAAAAGTGGTTTCCTGCACCAACACAAGTGCGAAAAGTGGTTTTTCAACACTAACACAAGTGCGAAAAGTGGTTTTTCAACACTATCTCAAGTGCAAAAAGTGTTTTTTCCACCCTAATACAAGTGCAAGAGTGGTTTCCTGCACCAACACAAGTGCAAAAAGTGGTTTTTCAACACTAACACATGTGCGAAAAGTGGTTTTTCCACACTAACAAGTGCAAAAGTGGTTTCCTGCACCAACACAAGTGCGAAAAGTGGTTTTTCAACACTAACACAAGTGCAAAAAGTGGTTTTTCAACACTATCTCAAGTGCAAAAAGTGTTTTTTCCACACTAATACAAGTGCAAAAGTGGTTTCCTGCACCAACACAAGTGCGAAAAGTGGTTTTTCAACACTAACACAAGTGCGAAAAGTGGTTTTTCAACACTAACACAAGTGCAAAAAGAGTTTTTTCCACACTAATACAAGTGCAAAAGTGGTTTCCTGCACCAACAAAAGTGCGAAATGTGGTTTTCAACACTAACACAAGTGCGAAAAGTGGTTTTTCAACACTAACACAAGTGCGAAAAGTGTTTTTTCCACACTAATACAAGTGCAAAAGTGGTTTCCTGCACCATCACAAGTGCGAAAAGTGGTTTTTCAACACTAACACAAGTGCGAAAAGTGGTTTTTCAACACTATCACAAGTGCGAAAAGTGGTTTTTCAACACTATCACAAGTTCAAAAAGTGCTTTTTCCACTCTAATACAAGTGCAAAAGTGGTTTCATGCACCAACACAAGTGCGAAAAGTGGTTTTTCAACACTATCACAAGTGCAAATAGTGTTTTTTCCACACTAATACAAGTGCAAAAGTGGTTTCCTGCAACAACACAAGTGCGAAAAGTGGTTTTTCAACACTAACACAAGTGCGAAAAGTGGTTTTTCAACACTATCACAAGTGCAAAAAGTGTTTTTTCCACACTAATACAAGTGCAAAAGTGGTTTCCTGCACCAACATAAGTGCGAAAAGTGGTTTTTCAACACTAACACAAGTGCGAAAATTGGTTTTTCAACACTAACACAAGTGCGAAAAGTGGTTTTTCCACACTAATACAAGTGCAAAAGTGGTTTCCTGCACCAACACAAGTGCGAAAAGTGGTTTTTCAACACTAACACAAGTGCGAAAAGTGGTTTTTCAACACTAACACAAGTGTGAAAAGTGTTTTTTCCACACTAATACAAGTGCAAAAGTGGTTTCCTGCACCAACACAAGTGCGAAAAGTGGTTTTTCAACACTAACACAAGTGCGAAAAGTGGTTTTTCAACACTATCACAAGTGCAAAAAGTGTTTTTTCCACACTAATACAAGTGCAAAAGTGGTTTCCTGCACCAACACAAGTGTGAAAAGTGGTTTTTCAACACTAACACAAGTGCGAAAAGTGGTTTTTCAACACTATCACAAGTGCGAAAAGTGTTTTTTCCACACTAATACAAGTGCAAATGTGGTTTCCTGCACCATCACAAGTGCGAAAAGTGGTTTTTCAACACTAACACAAGTGCGAAAAGTGGTTTTTCAACACTATCTCAAGTGCAAAAAGTGTTTTTTCCACACTAATACAAGTGCAATAGTGGTTTCCTGCACCAACACAAGTGCAAAAAGTGGTTTTTCAACACTAACACAAGTGCGAAAAGTGTTTTTTCCACACGAATACAAGTGCAAGAGTGGTTTCCTGCACCAACACAAGTGCAAAAAGTGGTTTTTCAACACTAACACAAGTGCAAAAAGTGTTTTTTCCACACTAATACAAGTGCAAAAGTGGTTTCCTGCACCAACACAAGTGCGAAAAGTGGTTTTCAACACTAACACAAGTGCGAAAAGTGGTTTTTCAACACTAACACAAGTGCGAAAAGTGGTTTTTCCACACTAATACAAGTGCAAAAGTGGTTTCCTGCACCAACACAAGTGCGAAAAGTGGTTTTTCAACACTAACACAAGTGCGAAAAGTGGTTTTTCAACACTATCACAAGTGCAAAAGTGGTTTCCTGCACCAACACAAGTGCAAAAAGTGGTTTTTCAAAACTAACACAAGTGCGAAAAGTTGTTTTTCAACACTAACACAAGTGCAAAAAGTGGTTTTTCAACACTATCTCAAGTGCAAAAAGTGTTTTTTCCACACTAATACAAGTGCAAAAGTGGTTTCCTGCACCAACACAAGTGCGAAAAGTGGTTTTTCAACACTAACACAAGTGCGAAAAGTGGTTTTTCAACACTAACACATGTGCGAAAAGTGGTTTTTCCACACTAATACAAATGCAAAAGTGGTGTCCTGCACCAACACAAGTGCGAAAAGTGGTTTTTCAACACTAACACAAGTGCAAAAAGTGTTTTTTCCACACTAATACAAGTGCAAAAGTGGTTTCCTGCACCAACACAAGTGCGAAATGTGGTTTTCAACACTAACACAATTGCGAAAAGTGGTTTTTCAACACTAACACAAGTGCAAAAAGTGTTTTTTCCACACTAATACAAGTGCAAAAGTGATTTCCTGCACCATCACAAGTGCGAAAAGTGGTTTCTCAACACTAACACAAGTGCGAAAAGTGGTTTTTCAACACTATCACAAGTGCAAAAAGTGTTTTTTCCACACTAATACAAGTGCAAAAGTGGTTTCCTGCACCAACACAAGTGCGAAAAGTGGTTTTTCAACACTAACACAAGTGCGAAAAGTGGTTTTTCCACACTAATACAAGTTCAAAAGTGGTTTCCTGCACCAACACAAGTGCGAAAAGTGGTTTTTCAACACTAACACAAGTGCGAAAAGTGGTTTTTCAACACAAGCACAAGTGCAAAAAGTGTTTTTTCCACACTAATACAAGTGCAAAAGTGGTTTCCTGCACCAACACAAGTGCGAAAAGTGGTTTTTCAACACTAACACAAGTGCGAAAAGTGGTTTTTCAACACTAACACATGTGCGAAAAGTGGTTTTTCAACACTAACACAAGTGCGAAAAGTGTTTTTTCCACACTAATACAAGTGCAAAAGTGGTTTCCTGCACCAACACAAGTGCGAAAAGTGGTTTTTCAACACTAACACAAGTGCGAAAAGTGGTTTTTCAACACTAACACGAGTGCGAAAAGTGGTTTTTCAACACTATCACAAGTGCAAATGTGTTTTTTCCACACTAATACAAGTGCAAAAGTGGTTTCCTGCACCAACACAAGTGCGAAAAGTGGTTTTCCAACACTAACACAAGTGCGAAAAGTGGTTTTTCAACACTAACACAAGTGCGAAAAGTGGTTTTTCAACACTATCACAAGTGCAAAAAGTGTTTTTGCCACACTAATACAAGTGCAAAAGTGGTTTCCTGCACCAACACAAGTGCGAAAAGTGGTTTTTCAACACTAACACAAGTGCGAAAAGTGGTTTTTCAACACTAACACAAGTGCGAAAAGTGGTTTTTCCACACTAATACACATGCAAAAGTGGTTTCCTGCACCAACACAAGTGCGAAAAGTGGTTTTTCAACACTAACACAAGTGCGAAAAGTGGTTTTTCAACACTATCTCAAGTGCAAAAAGTGTTTTTTCCACACTAATACAAGTGCAAGAGTGGTTTCCTGCACCAACACAAGTGCAAAAAGTGGTTTTTCAACACTAACACAAGTGCGAAAAGTGGTTTTTCAACACTAACACATGTGCGAAAAGTGGTTTTTCCACACTAACAAGTGCAAAAGTGGTTTCCTGCACCAACACAAGTGCGAAAAGTGGTTTTTCAACACTAACACAAGTGCAAAAAGTGGTTTTTCAACACTATCTCAAGTGCAAAAAGTGTTTTTTCCACACTAATACAAGTGCAAAAGTGGTTTCCTGCACCAACACAAGTGCGAAAAGTGGTTTTTCAACACTAACACAAGTGCGAAAAGTGGTTTTTCAACACTAACACATGTGCGAAAAGTGGTTTTTCCACACTAATACAAGTGCAAAAGTGGTGTCCTGCACCAACACAAGTGCGAAAAGTGGTTTTTCAACACTAACACAAGTGCAAAAAGAGTTTTTTCCACACTAATACAAGTGCAAAAGTGGTTTCCTGCACCAACACAAGTGCGAAATGTGGTTTTCAACACTAACACAGGTGCGAAAAGTGGTTTTTCAACACTAACACAAGTGCGAAAAGTGTTTTTTCCACACTAATACAAGTGCAAAAGTGGTTTCCTGCACCATCACAAGTGCGAAAAGTGGTTTTTCAACACTAACACAAGTGCGAAAAGTGGTTTTTCAACACTATCACAAGTGCAAAAAGTGTTTTTTCCACACTAATACAAGTGCAAAAGTGGTTTCCTGCACCAACACAAGTGCGAAAAGTGGTTTTTCAACACTAACACAAGTGCGAAAAGTGGTTTTTCAACACTATCACAAGTTCAAAAAGTGCTTTTTCCACTCTAATACAAGTGCAAAAGTGGTTTCATGCACCAACACAAGTGCGAAAAGTGGTTTTTCAACACTATCACAAGTGCAAATAGTGTTTTTTCCACACTAATACAAGTGCAAAAGTGGTTTCCTGCACCAACACAAGTGCGAAAAGTGGTTTTTCAACACTAACACAAGTGCGAAAAGTGGTTTTTCAACACTATCACAAGTGCAAAAAGTGTTTTTTCCACACTAATACAAGTGCAAAAGTGGTTTCCTGCACCAACATAAGTGCGAAAAGTGGTTTTTCAACACTAAAACAAGTGCGAAAATTGGTTTTTCAACACTAACACAAGTGCGAAAAGTGGTTTTTCCACACTAATACAAGTGCAAAAGTGGTTTCCTGCACCAACACAAGTGCGAAAAGTGGTTTTTCAACACTAACACAAGTGCGAAAAGTGGTTTTTCAACACTAACACAAGTGTGAAAAGTGTTTTTTCCACACTAATACAAGTGCAAAAGTGGTTTCCTGCACCAACACAAGTGCGAAAAGTGGTTTTTCAACACTAACACAAGTGCGAAAAGTGGTTTTTCAACACTATCACAAGTGCAAAAAGTGTTTTTTCCACACTAATACAAGTGCAAAAGTGGTTTCCTGCACCAACATAAGTGCGAAAAGTGGTTTTTCAACACTAACACAAGTGCGAAAAGTGGTTTTTCAACACTAACACAAGTGCGAAAAGTGGTTTTTCCACACTAACACAAGTGCAAAAGTGGTTTCCTGCACCAACACAAGTGCGAAAAGTGGTTTTTCAGCACTAACACAAGTGCGAAAAGTGGTTTTTCAACACTATCACAAGTGCGAAAAGTGTTTTTTCCACACTAATACAAGTGCAAATGTGGTTTCCTGCACCATCACAAGTGCGAAAAGTGGTTTTTCAACACTAACACAAGTGCGAAAAGTGGTTTTTCAACACTATCTCAAGTGCAAAAAGTGTTTTTTCCACACTAATACAAGTGCAAGAGTGGTTTCCTGCACCAATACAAGTGCAAAAAGTGGTTTTTCAACACTAACACAAGTGCGAAAAGTGTTTTTTCCACACTAATACAAGTGCAAGAGTGGTTTCCTGCACCAACACAAGTGCAAAAAGTGGTTTTTCAACACTAACACAAGTGCGAAAAGTGTTTTTTCCACACTAATACAAGTGCAAAAGTGGTTTCCTGCACCAACACAAGTGCGAAAAGTGGTTTTTCAACACTAACACAAGTGCGAAAAGTGGTTTTTCAACACTAACACAAGTGCGAAAAGTGGTTTTTCAACACTAACACAAGTGCGAAAAGTGGTTTTTCCACACTAATACAAGTGCAAAAGTGGTTTCCTGCACCAACACAAGTGCGAAAAGTGGTTTTTCAACACTAACACAAGTGCGAAAAGTGGTTTTTCAACACTATCACAAGTGCAAAAGTGGTTTCCTGCACCAACACAAGTGCAAAAAGTGGTTTTTCAAAACTAACACAAGTGCGAAAAGTTGTTTTTCAACACCAACACAAGTGCAAAAAGTGGTTTTTCAACACTATCTCAAGTGCAAAAAGTGTTTTTTCCACACTAATACAAGTGCAAAAGTGGTTTCCTGCACCAACACAAGTGCGAAAAGTGGTTTTTCAACACTAACACAAGTGCGAAAAGTGGTTTTTCAACACTAACACATGTGCGAAAAGTGTTTTTTCCACACTAATACAAATGCAAAAGTGGTGTCCTGCACCAACACAAGTGCGAAAAGTGGTTTTTCAACACTAACACAAGTGCAAAAAGTGTTTTTTCCACACTAATACAAGTGCAAAAGTGGTTTCCTGCACCAACACAAGTGCGAAATGTGGTTTTCAACACTAACACAAGTGCGAAAAGTGGTTTTTCAACACTAACACAAGTGCGAAAAGTGTTTTTTCCACACTAATACAAGTGCAAAAGTGGTTTCCTGCACCATCACAAGTGCGAAAAGTGGTTTTTCAACACTAACACAAGTGCGAAAAGTGGTTTTTCAACACTATCACAAGTGCAAAAAGTGTTTTTTCCACACTAATACAAGTGCAAAAGTGGTTTCCTGCACCAACACAAGTGCGAAAAGTGGTTTTTCAACACTAACACAAGTGCGAAAAGTGGTTTTTCAACACTATCACAAGTTCAAAAAGTGCTTTTTCCACTCTAATACAAGTGCAAAAGTGGTTTCATGCACCAACACAAGTGCGAAAAGTGGTTTTTCAACACTATCACAAGTGCAAAAAGTGTTTTTTCCACACTAATACAAGTGCAAAAGTGGTTTCCTGCACCAACACAAGTGCGAAAAGTGGTTTTTCAACACTAACACAAGTGCGAAAAGTGGCTTTTCAACACTATCACAAGTGCAAAAAGTGTTTTTTCCACACTAATACAAGTGCAAAAGTGGTTTCCTGCCCAAACACAAGTGCGAAAAGTGGTTTTTCAACACTAACACAAGTGCGAAAAGTGGTTTTTCAACACTAACACAAGTGTGAAAAGTGGTTTTTCCACACTAATACAAGTGCAAAAGTGGTTTCCTGCACCAACACAAGTGCGAAAAGTGGTTTTTCAACACTAACACAAGTGCGAAAAGTGGTTTTTGCACACTAATACAAGTTCAAAAGTGGTTTCCTGCACCAACACAAGTGCGAAAAGTGGTTTTTCAACACTAACACAAGTGCGAAAAGTGGTTTTTCAACACAAGCACAAGTGCAAAAAGTGTTTTTTCCACACTAATACAAGTGCAAAAGTGGTTTCCTGCACCAACACAAGTGCGAAAAGTGGTTTTTCAACACTAACACAACTGCGAAAAGTGGTTTTTCAACACTAACACATGTGCGAAAAGTGGTTTTTCAACACTAACACAAGTGCGAAAAGTGTTTTTTCCACACTAATACAAGTGCAAAAGTGGTTTCCTGCACCAACACAAGTGCGAAAAGTGGTTTTTCAACACTAACACAAGTGCGAAAAGTGGTTTTTCAACACTAACACAAGTGCGAAAAGTGGTTTTTCAACACTATCACAAGTGCAAAAAGTGTTTTTGCCACACTAATACAAGTGCAAAAGTGGTTTCCTGCACCAACACAAGTGCGAAAAGTGGTTTTTCAACACTAACACAAGTGCGAAAAGTGGTTTTTCAACACTAACACAAGTGCGAAAAGTGGTTTTTCCACACTAATACACATGCAAAAGTGGTTTCCTGCACCAACACAAGTGCGAAAAGTGGTTTTTCAACACTAACACAAGTGCGAAAAGTGGTTTTTCAACACTATCTCAAGTGCAAAAAGTGTTTTTTCCACCCTAATACAAGTGCAAGAGTGGTTTCCTGCACCAACACAAGTGCAAAAAGTGGTTTTTCAACACTAACACAAGTGCGAAAAGTGGTTTTTCAACACTAACACGTGTGCGAAAAGTGGTTTTTCCACACTAACAAGTGCAAAAGTGGTTTCCTGCACCAACACAAGTGCGAAAAGTGGTTTTTCAACACTAACACAAGTGCAAAAAGTGGTTTTTCAACACTATCTCAAGTGCAAAAAGTGTTTTTTCCACACTAATACAAGTGCAAAAGTGGTTTCCTGCACCAACACAAGTGCGAAAAGTGGTTTTTCAACACTAACACAAGTGCGAAAAGTGGTTTTTCAACACTAACACATGTGCGAAAAGTGGTTTTTCCACACTAATACAATTGCAAAAGTGGTGTCCTGCACCAACACAAGTGCGAAAAGTGGTTTTTCAACACTAACACAAGTGCAAAAAGAGTTTTTTCCACACTAATACAAGTGCAAAAGTGGTTTCCTGCACCAACAAAAGTGCGAAATGTGGTTTTCAACACTAACACAAGTGCGAAAAGTGGTTTTTCAACACTAACACAAGTGCGAAAAGTGTTTTTTCCAAACTAATACAAGTGCAAAAGTAGTTTCCTGCACCATCACAAGTGCGAAAAGTAGTTTTTCAACACTAACACAAGTGCGAAAAGTGGTTTTTCAACACTATCACAAGTGCAAAAAGTGTTTTTTCCACACTAATACAAGTGCAAAAGTGGTTTCCTGCACCAACACAAGTGCGAAAAGTGGTTTTTCAACACTAACACAAGTGCGAAAAGTGGTTTTTCAACACTATCACAAGTTCAAAAAGTGCTTTTTCCACTCTAATACAAGTGCAAAAGTGGTTTCATGCACCAACACAAGTGCGAAAAGTGGTTTTTCAACACTATCACAAGTGCAAATAGTGTTTTTTCCACACTAATACAAGTGCAAAAGTGGTTTCCTGCACCAACACAAGTGCGAAAAGTGGTTTTTCAACACTAACACAAGTGCGAAAAGTGGTTTTTCAACACTATCACAAGTGCAAAAAGTGTTTTTTCCACACTAATACAAGTGCAAAAGTGGTTTCCTGCACCAACATAAGTGCGAAAAGTGGTTTTTCAACACTAACACAAGTGCGAAAATTGGTTTTTCAACACTAACACAAGTGCGAAAAGTGGTTTTTCCACACTAATACAAGTGCAAAAGTGGTTTCCTGCACCAACACAAGTGCGAAAAGTGGTTTTTCAACACTAACACAAGTGCGAAAAGTGGTTTTTCAACACTAACACAAGTGTGAAAAGTGTTTTTTCCACACTAATACAAGTGCAAAAGTGGTTTCCTGCACCAACATAAGTGCGAAAAGTGGTTTTTCAACACTAACACAAGTGCGAAAAGTGGTTTTTCAACACTAACACAAGTGCGAAAAGTGGCTTTTCCACACTAATACAAGTGCAAAAGTGGTTTCCTGCACCAACACAAGTGCGAAAAGTGGTTTTTCAACACTAACACAAGTGCGAAAAGTGGTTTTTCAACACTATCACAAGTGCGAAAAGTGTTTTTTCCACACTAATACAAGTGCAAATGTGGTTTCCTGCACCATCACAAGTGCGAAAAGTGGTTTTTCAACACTAACACAAGTGCGAAAAGTGGTTTTTCAACACTATCTCAAGTGCAAAAAGTGTTTTTTCCACACTAATACAAGTGCAATTGTGGTTTCCTGCACCAACACAAGTGCAAAAAGTGGTTTTTCAACACTAACACAAGTGCGAAAAGTGTTTTTTCCACACGAATACAAGTGCAAGAGTGGTTTCCTGCACCAACACAAGTGCAAAAAGTGGTTTTCAACACTAACACAAGTGCAAAAAGTGTTTTTTCCACACTAATACAAGTGCAAAAGTGGTTTCCTGCACCAACACAAGTGCGAAAAGTGGTTTTTCAACACTAACACAAGTGCGAAAAGTGGTTTTTCAACACTAACACAAGTGCGAAAAGTGGTTTTTCAACACTAACACAAGTGCGAAAAGTGGTTTTTCCACACTAATACAAGTGCAAAAGTGGTTTCCTGCACCAACACAAGTGCGGAAAGTGGTTTTTCAACACTAACACAAGTGCGAAAAGTGGTTTTTCAACACTAACACAAGTGCGAAAAGTGGTTTTTCAACACTATCACAAGTGCAAAAAGTGTTTTTGCCACACTAATACAAGTGCAAAAGTGGTTTCCTGCACCAACACAAGTGCGAAAAGTGGTTTTTCAACACTAACACAAGTGCGAAAAGTGGTTTTTCAACACTAACACAAGTGCGAAAAGTGGTTTTTCCACACTAATACACATGCAAAAGTGGTTTCCTGCACCAACACAAGTGCGAAAAGTGGTTTTTCAACACTAACACAAGTGCGAAAAGTGGTTTTTCAACACTATCTCAAGTGCAAAAAGTGTTTTTTCCACCCTAATACAAGTGCAAGAGTGGTTTCCTGCACCAACACAAGTGCAAAAAGTGGTTTTTCAACACTAACACATGTGCGAAAAGTGGTTTTTCCACACTAACAAGTGCAAAAGTGGTTTCCTGCACCAACACAAGTGCGAAAAGTGGTTTTTCAACACTAACACAAGTGCAAAAAGTGGTTTTTCAACACTATCTCAAGTGCAAAAAGTGTTTTTTCCACACTAATACAAGTGCAAAAGTGGTTTCCTGCACCAACACAAGTGCGAAAAGTGGTTTTTCAACACTAACACAAGTGCGAAAAGTGGTTTTTCAACACTAACACAAGTGCAAAAAGAGTTTTTTCCACACTAATACAAGTGCAAAAGTGGTTTCCTGCACCAACAAAAGTGCGAAATGTGGTTTTCAACACTAACACAAGTGCGAAAAGTGGTTTTTCAACACTAACACAAGTGCGAAAAGTGTTTTTTCCACACTAATACAAGTGCAAAAGTGGTTTCCTGCACCATCACAAGTGCGAAAAGTGGTTTTTCAACACTAACACAAGTGCGAAAAGTGGTTTTTCAACACTATCACAAGTGCGAAAAGTGGTTTTTCAACACTATCACAAGTTCAAAAAGTGCTTTTTCCACTCTAATACAAGTGCAAAAGTGGTTTCATGCACCAACACAAGTGCGAAAAGTGGTTTTTCAACACTATCACAAGTGCAAATAGTGTTTTTTCCACACTAATACAAGTGCAAAAGTGGTTTCCTGCAACAACACAAGTGCGAAAAGTGGTTTTTCAACACTAACACAAGTGCGAAAAGTGGTTTTTCAACACTATCACAAGTGCAAAAAGTGTTTTTTCCACACTAATACAAGTGCAAAAGTGGTTTCCTGCACCAACATAAGTGCGAAAAGTGGTTTTTCAACACTAACACAAGTGCGAAAATTGGTTTTTCAACACTAACACAAGTGCGAAAAGTGGTTTTTCCACACTAATACAAGTGCAAAAGTGGTTTCCTGCACCAACACAAGTGCGAAAAGTGGTTTTTCAACACTAACACAAGTGCGAAAAGTGGTTTTTCAACACTAACACAAGTGTGAAAAGTGTTTTTTCCACACTAATACAAGTGCAAAAGTGGTTTCCTGCACCAACACAAGTGCGAAAAGTGGTTTTTCAACACTAACACAAGTGCGAAAAGTGGTTTTTCAACACTATCACAAGTGCAAAAAGTGTTTTTTCCACACTAATACAAGTGCAAAAGTGGTTTCCTGCACCAACACAAGTGTGAAAAGTGGTTTTTCAACACTAACACAAGTGCGAAAAGTGGTTTTTCAACACTATCACAAGTGCGAAAAGTGTTTTTTCCACACTAATACAAGTGCAAATGTGGTTTCCTGCACCATCACAAGTGCGAAAAGTGGTTTTTCAACACTAACACAAGTGCGAAAAGTGGTTTTTCAACACTATCTCAAGTGCAAAAAGTGTTTTTTCCACACTAATACAAGTGCAATAGTGGTTTCCTGCACCAACACAAGTGCAAAAAGTGGTTTTTCAACACTAACACAAGTGCGAAAAGTGTTTTTTCCACACGAATACAAGTGCAAGAGTGGTTTCCTGCACCAACACAAGTGCAAAAAGTGGTTTTTCAACACTAACACAAGTGCAAAAAGTGTTTTTTCCACACTAATACAAGTGCAAAAGTGGTTTCCTGCACCAACACAAGTGCGAAAAGTGGTTTTCAACACTAACACAAGTGCGAAAAGTGGTTTTTCAACACTAACACAAGTGCGAAAAGTGGTTTTTCCACACTAATACAAGTGCAAAAGTGGTTTCCTGCACCAACACAAGTGCGAAAAGTGGTTTTTCAACACTAACACAAGTGCGAAAAGTGGTTTTTCAACACTATCACAAGTGCAAAAGTGGTTTCCTGCACCAACACAAGTGCAAAAAGTGGTTTTTCAAAACTAACACAAGTGCGAAAAGTTGTTTTTCAACACTAACACAAGTGCAAAAAGTGGTTTTTCAACACTATCTCAAGTGCAAAAAGTGTTTTTTCCACACTAATACAAGTGCAAAAGTGGTTTCCTGCACCAACACAAGTGCGAAAAGTGGTTTTTCAACACTAACACAAGTGCGAAAAGTGGTTTTTCAACACTAACACATGTGCGAAAAGTGGTTTTTCCACACTAATACAAATGCAAAAGTGGTGTCCTGCACCAACACAAGTGCGAAAAGTGGTTTTTCAACACTAACACAAGTGCAAAAAGTGTTTTTTCCACACTAATACAAGTGCAAAAGTGGTTTCCTGCACCAACACAAGTGCGAAATGTGGTTTTCAACACTAACACAATTGCGAAAAGTGGTTTTTCAACACTAACACAAGTGCAAAAAGTGTTTTTTCCACACTAATACAAGTGCAAAAGTGATTTCCTGCACCATCACAAGTGCGAAAAGTGGTTTCTCAACACTAACACAAGTGCGAAAAGTGGTTTTTCAACACTATCACAAGTGCAAAAAGTGTTTTTTCCACACTAATACAAGTGCAAAAGTGGTTTCCTGCACCAACACAAGTGCGAAAAGTGGTTTTTCAACACTAACACAAGTGCGAAAAGTGGTTTTTCCACACTAATACAAGTTCAAAAGTGGTTTCCTGCACCAACACAAGTGCGAAAAGTGGTTTTTCAACACTAACACAAGTGCGAAAAGTGGTTTTTCAACACAAGCACAAGTGCAAAAAGTGTTTTTTCCACACTAATACAAGTGCAAAAGTGGTTTCCTGCACCAACACAAGTGCGAAAAGTGGTTTTTCAACACTAACACAAGTGCGAAAAGTGGTTTTTCAACACTAACACATGTGCGAAAAGTGGTTTTTCAACACTAACACAAGTGCGAAAAGTGTTTTTTCCACACTAATACAAGTGCAAAAGTGGTTTCCTGCACCAACACAAGTGCGAAAAGTGGTTTTTCAACACTAACACAAGTGCGAAAAGTGGTTTTTCAACACTAACACGAGTGCGAAAAGTGGTTTTTCAACACTATCACAAGTGCAAATGTGTTTTTTCCACACTAATACAAGTGCAAAAGTGGTTTCCTGCACCAACACAAGTGCGAAAAGTGGTTTTCCAACACTAACACAAGTGCGAAAAGTGGTTTTTCAACACTAACACAAGTGCGAAAAGTGGTTTTTCAACACTATCACAAGTGCAAAAAGTGTTTTTGCCACACTAATACAAGTGCAAAAGTGGTTTCCTGCACCAACACAAGTGCGAAAAGTGGTTTTTCAACACTAACACAAGTGCGAAAAGTGGTTTTTCAACACTAACACAAGTGCGAAAAGTGGTTTTTCCACACTAATACACATGCAAAAGTGGTTTCCTGCACCAACACAAGTGCGAAAAGTGGTTTTTCAACACTAACACAAGTGCGAAAAGTGGTTTTTCAACACTATCTCAAGTGCAAAAAGTGTTTTTTCCACACTAATACAAGTGCAAGAGTGGTTTCCTGCACCAACACAAGTGCAAAAAGTGGTTTTTCAACACTAACACAAGTGCGAAAAGTGGTTTTTCAACACTAACACATGTGCGAAAAGTGGTTTTTCCACACTAACAAGTGCAAAAGTGGTTTCCTGCACCAACACAAGTGCGAAAAGTGGTTTTTCAACACTAACACAAGTGCAAAAAGTGGTTTTTCAACACTATCTCAAGTGCAAAAAGTGTTTTTTCCACACTAATACAAGTGCAAAAGTGGTTTCCTGCACCAACACAAGTGCGAAAAGTGGTTTTTCAACACTAACACAAGTGCGAAAAGTGGTTTTTCAACACTAACACATGTGCGAAAAGTGGTTTTTCCACACTAATACAAGTGCAAAAGTGGTGTCCTGCACCAACACAAGTGCGAAAAGTGGTTTTTCAACACTAACACAAGTGCAAAAAGAGTTTTTTCCACACTAATACAAGTGCAAAAGTGGTTTCCTGCACCAACACAAGTGCGAAATGTGGTTTTCAACACTAACACAGGTGCGAAAAGTGGTTTTTCAACACTAACACAAGTGCGAAAAGTGTTTTTTCCACACTAATACAAGTGCAAAAGTGGTTTCCTGCACCATCACAAGTGCGAAAAGTGGTTTTTCAACACTAACACAAGTGCGAAAAGTGGTTTTTCAACACTATCACAAGTGCAAAAAGTGTTTTTTCCACACTAATACAAGTGCAAAAGTGGTTTCCTGCACCAACACAAGTGCGAAAAGTGGTTTTTCAACACTAACACAAGTGCGAAAAGTGGTTTTTCAACACTATCACAAGTTCAAAAAGTGCTTTTTCCACTCTAATACAAGTGCAAAAGTGGTTTCATGCACCAACACAAGTGCGAAAAGTGGTTTTTCAACACTATCACAAGTGCAAATAGTGTTTTTTCCACACTAATACAAGTGCAAAAGTGGTTTCCTGCACCAACACAAGTGCGAAAAGTGGTTTTTCAACACTAACACAAGTGCGAAAAGTGGTTTTTCAACACTATCACAAGTGCAAAAAGTGTTTTTTCCACACTAATACAAGTGCAAAAGTGGTTTCCTGCACCAACATAAGTGCGAAAAGTGGTTTTTCAACACTAAAACAAGTGCGAAAATTGGTTTTTCAACACTAACACAAGTGCGAAAAGTGGTTTTTCCACACTAATACAAGTGCAAAAGTGGTTTCCTGCACCAACACAAGTGCGAAAAGTGGTTTTTCAACACTAACACAAGTGCGAAAAGTGGTTTTTCAACACTAACACAAGTGTGAAAAGTGTTTTTTCCACACTAATACAAGTGCAAAAGTGGTTTCCTGCACCAACACAAGTGCGAAAAGTGGTTTTTCAACACTAACACAAGTGCGAAAAGTGGTTTTTCAACACTATCACAAGTGCAAAAAGTGTTTTTTCCACACTAATACAAGTGCAAAAGTGGTTTCCTGCACCAACATAAGTGCGAAAAGTGGTTTTTCAACACTAACACAAGTGCGAAAAGTGGTTTTTCAACACTAACACAAGTGCGAAAAGTGGTTTTTCCACACTAACACAAGTGCAAAAGTGGTTTCCTGCACCAACACAAGTGCGAAAAGTGGTTTTTCAGCACTAACACAAGTGCGAAAAGTGGTTTTTCAACACTATCACAAGTGCGAAAAGTGTTTTTTCCACACTAATACAAGTGCAAATGTGGTTTCCTGCACCATCACAAGTGCGAAAAGTGGTTTTTCAACACTAACACAAGTGCGAAAAGTGGTTTTTCAACACTATCTCAAGTGCAAAAAGTGTTTTTTCCACACTAATACAAGTGCAAGAGTGGTTTCCTGCACCAATACAAGTGCAAAAAGTGGTTTTTCAACACTAACACAAGTGCGAAAAGTGTTTTTTCCACACTAATACAAGTGCAAGAGTGGTTTCCTGCACCAACACAAGTGCAAAAAGTGGTTTTTCAACACTAACACAAGTGCGAAAAGTGTTTTTTCCACACTAATACAAGTGCAAAAGTGGTTTCCTGCACCAACACAAGTGCGAAAAGTGGTTTTTCAACACTAACACAAGTGCGAAAAGTGGTTTTTCAACACTAACACAAGTGCGAAAAGTGGTTTTTCAACACTAACACAAGTGCGAAAAGTGGTTTTTCCACACTAATACAAGTGCAAAAGTGGTTTCCTGCACCAACACAAGTGCGAAAAGTGGTTTTTCAACACTAACACAAGTGCGAAAAGTGGTTTTTCAACACTATCACAAGTGCAAAAGTGGTTTCCTGCACCAACACAAGTGCAAAAAGTGGTTTTTCAAAACTAACACAAGTGCGAAAAGTTGTTTTTCAACACCAACACAAGTGCAAAAAGTGGTTTTTCAACACTATCTCAAGTGCAAAAAGTGTTTTTTCCACACTAATACAAGTGCAAAAGTGGTTTCCTGCACCAACACAAGTGCGAAAAGTGGTTTTTCAACACTAACACAAGTGCGAAAAGTGGTTTTTCAACACTAACACATGTGCGAAAAGTGTTTTTTCCACACTAATACAAATGCAAAAGTGGTGTCCTGCACCAACACAAGTGCGAAAAGTGGTTTTTCAACACTAACACAAGTGCAAAAAGTGTTTTTTCCACACTAATACAAGTGCAAAAGTGGTTTCCTGCACCAACACAAGTGCGAAATGTGGTTTTCAACACTAACACAAGTGCGAAAAGTGGTTTTTCAACACTAACACAAGTGCGAAAAGTGTTTTTTCCACACTAATACAAGTGCAAAAGTGGTTTCCTGCACCATCACAAGTGCGAAAAGTGGTTTTTCAACACTAACACAAGTGCGAAAAGTGGTTTTTCAACACTATCACAAGTGCAAAAAGTGTTTTTTCCACACTAATACAAGTGCAAAAGTGGTTTCCTGCACCAACACAAGTGCGAAAAGTGGTTTTTCAACACTAACACAAGTGCGAAAAGTGGTTTTTCAACACTATCACAAGTTCAAAAAGTGCTTTTTCCACTCTAATACAAGTGCAAAAGTGGTTTCATGCACCAACACAAGTGCGAAAAGTGGTTTTTCAACACTATCACAAGTGCAAAAAGTGTTTTTTCCACACTAATACAAGTGCAAAAGTGGTTTCCTGCACCAACACAAGTGCGAAAAGTGGTTTTTCAACACTAACACAAGTGCGAAAAGTGGCTTTTCAACACTATCACAAGTGCAAAAAGTGTTTTTTCCACACTAATACAAGTGCAAAAGTGGTTTCCTGCCCAAACACAAGTGCGAAAAGTGGTTTTTCAACACTAACACAAGTGCGAAAAGTGGTTTTTCAACACTAACACAAGTGTGAAAAGTGGTTTTTCAACACTATCACAAGTGCAAAAAGTGTTTTTTCCACACTAATACAAGTGCAAAAGTGGTTTCCTGCACCAACATAAGTGCGAAAAGTGGTTTTTCAACACTAACACAAGTGCGAAAAGTGGTTTTTCAACACTAACACAAGTGCGAAAAGTGGTTTTTCCACACTAATACAAGTGCAAAAGTGGTTTCCTGCACCAACACAAGTGCGAAAAGTGGTTTTTCAACACTAACACAAGTGCGAAAAGTGGTTTTTCAACACTAACACAAGTGCGAAAAGTGGTTTTTCCACACTAATACAAGTGCAAAAGTGGTTTCCTGCACCAACACAAGTGCGAAAAGTGGTTTTTCAACACCAACACAAGTGCGAAAAGTGGTTTTTCAACACTAACATAAGTGCAAAAAGTGGTTTTTCCACACTAATACAAGTGCAAAAGTGGTTTCCTGCACCAACACAAGTGCGAAAAGTGGTTTTTCAACACTAACACAAGTGCGAAAAGTGGTTTTTCAACACTATCACAAGTGCAAAAAGTGTTTTTTCCACACGAATACAAGTGCAAAAGTGGTTTCCTGCACCAACACAAGTGCAAAAAGTGGTTTTTCAACACTAACACAAGTGCGAAAAGTGGTTTTTCAACACTATCACAAGTGCAAAAAGTGTTTTTTCCACACTAATACAAGTGCAAAAGTGGTTTCCTGCACCAACACAAGTGCGAAAAGTGGTTTTTCAACACTAACACAAGTGCGAAAAGTGGTTTTTCCACACTAATACAAGTTCAAAAGTGGTTTCCTGCACCAACACAAGTGCGAAAAGTGGTTTTTCAACACTAACACAAGTGCGAAAAGTGGTTTTTCAACACAAGCACAAGTGCAAAAAGTGTTTTTTCCACACTAATACAAGTGCAAAAGTGGTTTCCTGCACCAACACAAGTGCGAAAAGTGGTTTTTCAACACTAACACAAGTGCAAAAAGTGGTTTTTCAACACTAACACATGTGCGAAAAGTGGTTTTTCAACACTAACACAAGTGCGAAAAGTGTTTTTTCCACACTAATACAAGTGCAAAAGTGGTGTCCTGCACCAACACAAGTGCGAAAAGTGGTTTTTCAACACTAACACAAGTGTGAAAAGTGGTTTTTCAACACTAACACGAGTGCGAAAAGTGGTTTTTCAACACTATCACAAGTGCAAAAAGTGTTTTTTCCACACTAATACAAGTGCAAAAGTGGTGTCCTGCACCAACACAAGTGCGAAAAGTGGTTTTTCAACACTAACACAAGTGCAAAAAGTGGTTTTTCAACACTAACACAAGTGCGAAAAGTGTTTTTTCCACACGAATACAAGTGCAAGAGTGGTTTCCTGCACCAACACAAGTGCAAAAAGTGGTTTTTCAACACTAACACAATTGCAAAAAGTGTTTTTTCCACACTAATACAAGTGCAAAAGTGGTTTCCTGCACCAACACAAGTGCGAAAAGTGGTTTTCAACACTAACACAAGTGCGAAAAGTGGTTTTTCAACACTAACACAAGTGCGAAAAGTGGTTTTTCCACACTAATACAAGTGCAAAAGTGGTTTCCTGCACCAACACAAGTGCGAAAAGTGGTTTTTCAACACTAACACAAGTGCGAAAAGTGGTTTTTCAACACTATCACAAGTGCAAAAGTGGTTTCCTGCACCAACACAAGTGCAAAAAGTGGTTTTTCAAAACTAACACAAGTGCGAAAAGTTGTTTTTCAACACTAACACAAGTGCAAAAAGTGGTTTTTCAACACTATCTCAAGTGCAAAAAGTGTTTTTTCCACACTAATACAAGTGCAAAAGTGGTTTCCTGCACCAACACAAGTGCGAAAAGTGGTTTTTCAACACTAACACAAGTGCGAAAAGTGGTTTTTCAACACTAACACATGTGCGAAAAGTGGTTTTTCCACACTAATACAAATGCAAAAGTGGTGTCCTGCACCAACACAAGTGCGAAAAGTGGTTTTTCAACACTAACACAAGTGCAAAAAGTGTTTTTTCCACACTAATACAAGTGCAAAAGTGGTTTCCTGCACCAACACAAGTGCGAAATGTGGTTTTCAACACTAACACAATTGCGAAAAGTGGTTTTTCAACACTAACACAAGTGCAAAAAGTGTTTTTTCCACACTAATACAAGTGCAAAAGTGATTTCCTGCACCATCACAAGTGCGAAAAGTGGTTTCTCAACACTAACACAAGTGCGAAAAGTGGTTTTTCAACACTATCACAAGTGCAAAAAGTGTTTTTTCCACACTAATACAAGTGCAAAAGTGGTTTCCTGCACCAACACAAGTGCGAAAAGTGGTTTTTCAACACTAACACAAGTGCGAAAAGTGGTTTTTCCACACTAATACAAGTTCAAAAGTGGTTTCCTGCACCAACACAAGTGCGAAAAGTGGTTTTTCAACACTAACACAAGTGCGAAAAGTGGTTTTTCAACACAAGCACAAGTGCAAAAAGTGTTTTTTCCACACTAATACAAGTGCAAAAGTGGTTTCCTGCACCAACACAAGTGCGAAAAGTGGTTTTTCAACACTAACACAAGTGCGAAAAGTGGTTTTTCAACACTAACACATGTGCGAAAAGTGGTTTTTCAACACTAACACAAGTGCGAAAAGTGTTTTTTCCACACTAATACAAGTGCAAAAGTGGTTTCCTGCACCAACACAAGTGCGAAAAGTGGTTTTTCAACACTAACACAAGTGCGAAAAGTGGTTTTTCAACACTAACACGAGTGCGAAAAGTGGTTTTTCAACACTATCACAAGTGCAAATGTGTTTTTTCCACACTAATACAAGTGCAAAAGTGGTTTCCTGCACCAACACAAGTGCGAAAAGTGGTTTTCCAACACTAACACAAGTGCGAAAAGTGGTTTTTCAACACTAACACAAGTGCGAAAAGTGGTTTTTCAACACTATCACAAGTGCAAAAAGTGTTTTTGCCACACTAATACAAGTGCAAAAGTGGTTTCCTGCACCAACACAAGTGCGAAAAGTGGTTTTTCAACACTAACACAAGTGCGAAAAGTGGTTTTTCAACACTAACACAAGTGCGAAAAGTGGTTTTTCCACACTAATACACATGCAAAAGTGGTTTCCTGCACCAACACAAGTGCGAAAAGTGGTTTTTCAACACTAACACAAGTGCGAAAAGTGGTTTTTCAACACTATCTCAAGTGCAAAAAGTGTTTTTTCCACACTAATACAAGTGCAAGAGTGGTTTCCTGCACCAACACAAGTGCAAAAAGTGGTTTTTCAACACTAACACAAGTGCGAAAAGTGGTTTTTCAACACTAACACATGTGCGAAAAGTGGTTTTTCCACACTAACAAGTGCAAAAGTGGTTTCCTGCACCAACACAAGTGCGAAAAGTGGTTTTTCAACACTAACACAAGTGCAAAAAGTGGTTTTTCAACACTATCTCAAGTGCAAAAAGTGTTTTTTCCACACTAATACAAGTGCAAAAGTGGTTTCCTGCACCAACACAAGTGCGAAAAGTGGTTTTTCAACACTAACACAAGTGCGAAAAGTGGTTTTTCAACACTAACACATGTGCGAAAAGTGGTTTTTCCACACTAATACAAGTGCAAAAGTGGTGTCCTGCACCAACACAAGTGCGAAAAGTGGTTTTTCAACACTAACACAAGTGCAAAAAGAGTTTTTTCCACACTAATACAAGTGCAAAAGTGGTTTCCTGCACCAACACAAGTGCGAAATGTGGTTTTCAACACTAACACAAGTGCGAAAAGTGGTTTTTCAACACTAACACAAGTGCGAAAAGTGTTTTTTCCACACTAATACAAGTGCAAAAGTGGTTTCCTGCACCATCACAAGTGCGAAAAGTGGTTTTTCAACACTAACACAAGTGCGAAAAGTGGTTTTTCAACACTATCACAAGTGCAAAAAGTGTTTTTTCCACACTAATACAAGTGCAAAAGTGGTTTCCTGCACCAACACAAGTGCGAAAAGTGGTTTTTCAACACTAACACAAGTGCGAAAAGTGGTTTTTCAACACTATCACAAGTTCAAAAAGTGCTTTTTCCACTCTAATACAAGTGCAAAAGTGGTTTCATGCACCAACACAAGTGCGAAAAGTGGTTTTTCAACACTATCACAAGTGCAAATAGTGTTTTTTCCACACTAATACAAGTGCAAAAGTGGTTTCCTGCACCAACACAAGTGCGAAAAGTGGTTTTTCAACACTAACACAAGTGCGAAAAGTGGTTTTTCAACACTATCACAAGTGCAAAAAGTGTTTTTTCCACACTAATACAAGTGCAAAAGTGGTTTCCTGCACCAACATAAGTGCGAAAAGTGGTTTTTCAACACTAAAACAAGTGCGAAAATTGGTTTTTCAACACTAACACAAGTGCGAAAAGTGGTTTTTCCACACTAATACAAGTGCAAAAGTGGTTTCCTGCACCAACACAAGTGCGAAAAGTGGTTTTTCAACACTAACACAAGTGCGAAAAGTGGTTTTTCAACACTAACACAAGTGTGAAAAGTGTTTTTTCCAGACTAATACAAGTGCAAAAGTGGTTTCCTGCACCAACACAAGTGCGAAAAGTGGTTTTTCAACACTAACACAAGTGCGAAAAGTGGTTTTTCAACACTATCACAAGTGCAAAAAGTGTTTTTTCCACACTAATACAAGTGCAAAAGTGGTTTCCTGCACCAACATAAGTGCGAAAAGTGGTTTTTCAACACTAACACAAGTGCGAAAAGTGGTTTTTCAACACTAACACAAGTGCGAAAAGTGGTTTTTCCACACTAACACAAGTGCAAAAGTGGTTTCCTGCACCAACACAAGTGCGAAAAGTGGTTTTTCAACACTAACACAAGTGCGAAAAGTGGTTTTTCAACACTATCACAAGTGCGAAAAGTGTTTTTTCCACACTAATACAAGTGCAAATGTGGTTTCCTGCACCATCACAAGTGCGAAAAGTGGTTTTTCAACACTAACACAAGTGCGAAAAGTGGTTTTTCAACACTATCTCAAGTGCAAAAAGTGTTTTTTCCACACTAATACAAGTGCAAGAGTGGTTTCCTGCACCAATACAAGTGCAAAAAGTGGTTTTTCAACACTAACACAAGTGCGAAAAGTGTTTTTTCCACACTAATACAAGTGCAAGAGTGGTTTCCTGCACCAACACAAGTGCAAAAAGTGGTTTTTCAACACTAACACAAGTGCGAAAAGTGTTTTTTCCACACTAATACAAGTGCAAAAGTGGTTTCCTGCACCAACACAAGTGCGAAAAGTGGTTTTTCAACACTAACACAAGTGCGAAAAGTGGTTTTTCAACACTAACACAAGTGCGAAAAGTGGTTTTTCAACACTAACACAAGTGCGAAAAGTGGTTTTTCCACACTAATACAAGTGCAAAAGTGGTTTCCTGCACCAACACAAGTGCGAAAAGTGGTTTTTCAACACTAACACAAGTGCGAAAAGTGGTTTTTCAACACTATCACAAGTGCAAAAGTGGTTTCCTGCACCAACACAAGTGCAAAAAGTGGTTTTTCAAAACTAACACAAGTGCGAAAAGTTGTTTTTCAACACCAACACAAGTGCAAAAAGTGGTTTTTCAACACTATCTCAAGTGCAAAAAGTGTTTTTTCCACACTAATACAAGTGCAAAAGTGGTTTCCTGCACCAACACAAGTGCGAAAAGTGGTTTTTCAACACTAACACAAGTGCGAAAAGTGGTTTTTCAACACTAACACATGTGCGAAAAGTGTTTTTTCCACACTAATACAAATGCAAAAGTGGTGTCCTGCACCAACACAAGTGCGAAAAGTGGTTTTTCAACACTAACACAAGTGCAAAAAGTGTTTTTTCCACACTAATACAAGTGCAAAAGTGGTTTCCTGCACCAACACAAGTGCGAAATGTGGTTTTCAACACTAACACAAGTGCGAAAAGTGGTTTTTCAACACTAACACAAGTGCGAAAAGTGTTTTTTCCACACTAATACAAGTGCAAAAGTGGTTTCCTGCACCATCACAAGTGCGAAAAGTGGTTTTTCAACACTAACACAAGTGCGAAAAGTGGTTTTTCAACACTATCACAAGTGCAAAAAGTGTTTTTTCCACACTAATACAAGTGCAAAAGTGGTTTCCTGCACCAACACAAGTGCGAAAAGTGGTTTTTCAACACTAACACAAGTGCGAAAAGTGGTTTTTCAACACTATCACAAGTTCAAAAAGTGCTTTTTCCACTCTAATACAAGTGCAAAAGTGGTTTCATGCACCAACACAAGTGCGAAAAGTGGTTTTTCAACACTATCACAAGTGCAAAAAGTGTTTTTTCCACACTAATACAAGTGCAAAAGTGGTTTCCTGCACCAACACAAGTGCGAAAAGTGGTTTTTCAACACTAACACAAGTGCGAAAAGTGGCTTTTCAACACTATCACAAGTGCAAAAAGTGTTTTTTCCACACTAATACAAGTGCAAAAGTGGTTTCCTGCCCAAACACAAGTGCGAAAAGTGGTTTTTCAACACTAACACAAGTGCGAAAAGTGGTTTTTCAACACTAACACAAGTGTGAAAAGTGGTTTTTCAACACTATCACAAGTGCAAAAAGTGTTTTTTCCACACTAATACAAGTGCAAAAGTGGTTTCCTGCACCAACATAAGTGCGAAAAGTGGTTTTTCAACACTAACACAAGTGCGAAAAGTGGTTTTTCAACACTAACACAAGTGCGAAAAGTGGTTTTTCCACACTAATACAAGTGCAAAAGTGGTTTCCTGCACCAACACAAGTGCGAAAAGTGGTTTTTCAACACTAACACAAGTGCGAAAAGTGGTTTTTCAACACTAACACAAGTGCGAAAAGTGGTTTTTCCACACTAATACAAGTGCAAAAGTGGTTTCCTGCACCAACACAAGTGCGAAAAGTGGTTTTTCAACACCAACACAAGTGCGAAAAGTGGTTTTTCAACACTAACATAAGTGCAAAAAGTGGTTTTTCCACACTAATACAAGTGCAAAAGTGGTTTCCTGCACCAACACAAGTGCGAAAAGTGGTTTTTCAACACTAACACAAGTGCGAAAAGTGGTTTTTCAACACTATCACAAGTGCAAAAAGTGTTTTTTCCACACGAATACAAGTGCAAAAGTGGTTTCCTGCACCAACACAAGTGCAAAAAGTGGTTTTTCAACACTAACACAAGTGCGAAAAGTGGTTTTTCAACACTATCACAAGTGCAAAAAGTGTTTTTTCCACACTAATACAAGTGCAAAAGTGGTTTCCTGCACCAACACAAGTGCGAAAAGTGGTTTTTCAACACTAACACAAGTGCGAAAAGTGGTTTTTCCACACTAATACAAGTTCAAAAGTGGTTTCCTGCACCAACACAAGTGCGAAAAGTGGTTTTTCAACACTAACACAAGTGCGAAAAGTGGTTTTTCAACACAAGCACAAGTGCAAAAAGTGTTTTTTCCACACTAATACAAGTGCAAAAGTGGTTTCCTGCACCAACACAAGTGCGAAAAGTGGTTTTTCAACACTAACACAAGTGCAAAAAGTGGTTTTTCAACACTAACACATGTGCGAAAAGTGGTTTTTCAACACTAACACAAGTGCGAAAAGTGTTTTTTCCACACTAATACAAGTGCAAAAGTGGTGTCCTGCACCAACACAAGTGCGAAAAGTGGTTTTTCAACACTAACACAAGTGTGAAAAGTGGTTTTTCAACACTAACACGAGTGCGAAAAGTGGTTTTTCAACACTATCACAAGTGCAAAAAGTGTTTTTTCCACACTAATACAAGTGCAAAAGTGGTTTCCTGCACCAACACAAGTGCGAAAAGTGGTTTTCCAACACTAACACAAGTGCGAAAAGTGGTTTTTCAACACTATCACAAGTGCAAAAAGTGTTTTTTCCACACTAATACAAGTGCAAAAGTGGTTTCCTGCACCAACACAAGTGCGAAAAGTGGTTTTCAACACTAACACAAGTGCGAAAAGTGGTTTTTCAACACTATCACAAGTGCAAAAAGTGTTTTTTCCACACTAATACAAGTGCAAAAGTGGTTTCCTGCACCAACACAAGTGCGAAAAGTGGTTTTTCAACACTAACACAAGTGCGAAAAGTGGTTTTTCCACACTAATACAAGTTCAAAAGTGGTTTCCTTCACCAACACAAGTGCGAAAAGTGGTTTTTCAACACTAACACAAGTGCGAAAAGTGGTTTTTCAACACAAGCACAAGTGCAAAAAGTGTTTTTTCCACACTAATACAAGTGCAAAAGTGGTTTCCTGCACCAACACAAGTGCGAAAAGTGGTTTTTCAACACTAACACAAGTGCGAAAAGTGGTTTTTCAACACTAACACATGTGCGAAAAGTGGTTTTTCAACACTAACACAAGTGCGGAAAGTGTTTTTTCCACACTAATACAAGTGCAAAAGTGGTTTCCTGCACCAACACAAGTGCGAAAAGTGGTTTTTCTACACTAACACAAGTGCGAAAAGTGGTTTTTCAACACTAACACGAGTGCGAAAAGTGGTTTTTCAAGACTATCACAAGTGCAAAAAGTGTTTTTTCCACACTAATACAAGTGCAAAAGTGGTTTCCTGCACCAACACAAGTGCGAAAAGTGGTTTTCCAACACTAACACAAGTGCGAAAAGTGGTTTTTCAACACTAACATAAGTGCAAAAAGTGTTTTTTCCACACTAATACAAGTGCAAAAGTGGTTTCCTGCACCAACACAAGTGCGAAAAGTGGTTTTTCAACACTAACACAAGTGCGAAAAGTGGTTTTTCAACACAAGCACAAGTGCAAAAAGTGTTTTTTCCACACTAATACAAGTGCAAAAGTGGTTTCCTGCACCAACACAAGTGCGAAAAGTGGTTTTTCAACACTAACACAAGTGCGAAAAGTGGTTTTTCAACACTAACACATGTGCGAAAAGTGGTTTTTCAACACTAACACAAGTGCAAAAAGTGTTTTTTCCACACTAATACAAGTGCAAAAGTGGTTTCCTGCACCAACACAAGTGCGAAAAGTGGTTTTTCAACACTAACACAAGTGCGAAAAGTGGTTTTTCAACACTAACACGAGTGCGAAAAGTGGTTTTTCAACACTATCACAAGTGCAAAAAGTGTTTTTTCCACACTAATACAAGTGCAAAAGTGGTTTCCTGCACCAACACAAGTGCGAAAAGTGGTTTTCCAACACTAACACAAGTGCGAAAAGTGGTTTTTCAACACTAACACAAGTGCGAAAAGTGGGTTTTCAACACTATCACAAGTGCAAAAAGTGTTTTTGCCACACTAATACAAGTGCAAAAGTGGTTTCCTGCACCAACACAAGTGCGAAAAGTGGTTTTTCAACACTAACACAAGTGCAAAAAGTGGTTTTTCAACACTAACACAAGTGCGAAAAGTGGTTTTTCCACACTAATACACATGCAAAAGTGGTTTCCTGCACCAACACAAGTGCGAAAAGTGGTTTTTCAACACTAACACAAGTGCGAAAAGTGGTTTTTCAACACTATCTCAAGTCCAAAAAGTGTTTTTTCCACACTAATACAAGTGCAAGAGTGGTTTCCTGCACCAACACAAGTGCAAAAAGTGGTTTTTCAACACTAACACAAGTGCGAAAAGTGGTTTTTCAACACTAACACATGTGCGAAAAGTGGTTTTTCCACACTAACAAGTGCAAAAGTGGTTTCCTGCACCAACACAAGTGCGAAAAGTGGTTTTTCAACACTAACACAAGTGCAAAAAGTGGTTTTTCAACACTATCTCAAGTGCAAAAAGTGTTTTTTCCACACTAATACAAGTGCAAAAGTGGTTTCCTTCACCAACACAAGTGCGAAAAGTGGTTTTTCAACACTAACACAAGTGCGAAAAGTGGTTTTTCAACACTAACACATGTGCGAAAAGTGGTTTTTCCACACTAATACAAGTGCAAAAGTGGTGTCCTGCACCAACACAAGTGCGAAAAGTGGTTTTTCAACACTAACACAAGTGCAAAAAGAGTTTTTTCCACACTAATACAAGTGCAAAAGTGGTTTCCTGCACCAACACAAGTGCGAAATGTGGTTTTCAACACTAACACAAGTGCGAAAAGTGGTTTTTCAACACTAACACAAGTGCGAAAAGTGTTTTTTCCACACTAATACAAGTGCAAAAGTGGTTTCCTGCACCATCACAAGTGCGAAAAGTGGTTTTTCAACACTAACACAAGTGCGAAAAGTGGTTTTTCAACACTATCACAAGTGCAAAAAGTGTTTTTTCCACACTAATACAAGTGCAAAAGTGGTTTCCTGCACCAACACAAGTGCGAAAAGTGGTTTTTCAACACTAACACAAGTGTGAAAAGTGGTTTTTCAACACTATCACAAGTTCAAAAAGTGCTTTTTCCACTCTAATACAAGTGCAAAAGTGGTTTCATGCACCAACACAAGTGCGAAAAGTGGTTTTTCAACACTATCACAAGTGCAAATAGTGTTTTTTCCACACTAATACAAGTGCAAAAGTGGTTTCCTGCACCAACACAAGTGCGAAAAGTGGTTTTTCAACACTAACACAAGTGCGAAAAGTGGTTTTTCAACACTATCACAAGTGCAAAAAGTGTTTTTTCCACACTAATACAAGTGCAAAAGTGGTTTCCTGCACCAACATAAGTGCGAAAAGTGGTTTTTCAACACTAACACAAGTGCGAAAATTGGTTTTTCAACACTAACACAAGTGCGAAAAGTGGTTTTTCCACACTAATGCAAGTGCAAAAGTGGTTTCCTGCACCAACACAAGTGCGAAAAGTGGTTTTTCAACACTAACACAAGTGCGAAAAGTGGTTTTTCAACACTATCACAAGTGCAAAAAGTGTTTTTTCCACACTAATAGAAGTGCAAAAGTGGTTTCCTGCACCAACATAAGTGCGAAAAGTGGTTTTTCAACACTAACACAAGTGCGAAAAGTGGTTTTTCAACACTAACACAAGTGCGAAAAGTGGTTTTTCCACACTAATACAAGTGCAAAAGTGGTTTCCTGCACCAACACAAGTGCGAAAAGTGGTTTTTCAACACTAACACAAGTGCGAAAAGTGGTTTTTCAACACTATCACAAGTGCGAAAAGTGTTTTTTCCACACTAATACAAGTGCAAATGTGGTTTCCTGCACCATCACAAGTGCGAAAAGTGGTTTTTCAACACTAACACAAGTGCGAAAAGTGGTTTTTCAACACTATCTCAAGTGCAAAAAGTGTTTTTTCCACACTAATACAAGTGCAAGAGTGGTTTCCTGCACCAACACAAGTGCAAAAAGTGGTTTTTCAACACTAACACAAGTGCGAAAAGTGTTTTTTCCACACTAATACAAGTGCAAAAGTGGTTTCCTGCACCAACACAAGTGCGAAATGTGGTTTTCAACACTAACACAAGTGCGAAAAGTGGTTTTTCAACACTAACACAAGTGCGAAAAGTGTTTTTTCCACACTAATACAAGTGCAAAAGTGGTTTCCTGCACCATCACAAGTGCGAAAAGTGGTTTTTCAACACTAACACAAGTGCGAAAAGTGGTTTTTCAACACTATCACAAGTGCAAAAAGTGTTTTTTCCACACTAATACAAGTGCAAAAGTGGTTTCCTGCACCAACACAAGTGTGAAAAGTGGTTTGTCAACACTAACACAAGTGCGAAAAGTGGTTTTTCAACACTATCACATGTTCAAAAAGTGTTTTTTCCACTCTAATACAAGTGCAAAAGTGGTTTCCTGCACCAACACAAGTGCGAAATGTGGTTTTCAACACTAACACAAGTGCAAAAAGTGGTTTTTCAACACTAACACAAGTGCGAAAAGTGTTTTTTCAACACTAATACAAGTGCAAAAGTGGTTTCCTGCACCATCACAAGTGCGAAAAGTGGTTTTTCAACACTAACACAAGTGCGAAAAGTGGTTTTTCAACACTATCACAAGTGCAAAAAGTGTTTTTTCCACACTAATACAAGTGCAAAAGTGGTTTCCTGCACCAACACAAGTGCGAAAAGTGGTTTTTCAACACTAACACAAGTGCGAAAAGTGGTTTTTCAACACTATCACAAGTTCAAAAAGTACTTTTTCCACTCTAATACAAGTGCAAAAGTGGTTTCATGCACCAACACAAGTGCGAAATGTGGTTTTCAACACTAACACAAGTGCGAAAAGTGGTTTTTCAACACTAACACAAGTGCGAAAAGTGTTTTTTCCACACTAATACAAGTGCAAAAGTGGTTTCCTGCACCATCACAAGTGCGAAAAGTGGTTTTTCAACACTAACACAAGTGCGAAAAGTGGTTTTTCAACACTATCACAAGTGCAAAAAGTGTTTTTTCCACACTAATACAAGTGCAAAAGTGGTTTCCTGCACCAACACAAGTGCGAAAAGTGGTTTTTCAACACTAACACAAGTGCGAAAAGTGGTTTTTCAACACTATCACAAGTTCAAAAAGTGCTTTTTCCACTCTAATACAAGTGCAAAAGTGGTTTCATGCACCAACACAAGTGCGAAAAGTGGTTTTTCAACACTATCACAAGTGCAAATAGTGTTTTTTCCACACGAATACAAGTGCAAAAGTGGTTTCCTGCACCAACACAAGTGCGAAAAGTGGTTTTTCAACACTAACACAAGTGCGAAAAGTGGTTTTTCAACACTATCACAAGTGCAAAAAGTGTTTTTTCCACACTAATACAAGTGCAAAAGTGGTTTCCTGCACCAACATAAGTGCGAAAAGTGGTTTTTCAACACTAACACAAGTGCGAAAATTGGTTTTTCAACACTAACACAAGTGCGAAAAGTGGTTTTTCCACACTAATGCAAGTGCAAAAGTGGTTTCCTGCACCAACACAAGTGCGAAAAGTGGTTTTTCAACACTAACACAAGTGCGAAAAGTGGTTTTTCAACACTATCACAAGTGCAAAAAGTGTTTTTTCCACACTAATACAAGTGCAAAAGTGGTTTCCTGCACCAACACAAGTGCGAAAAGTGGTTTTTCAACACTAACACAAGTGCGAAAAGTGGTTTTTCAACACTAACACATGTGCGAAAAGTGTTTTTTCCACACTAATACAAATGCAAAAGTGGTGTCCTGCACCAACACAAGTGCGAAAAGTGGTTTTTCAACACTAACACAAGTGCAAAAAGTGTTTTTTCCACACTAATACAAGTGCAAAAGTGGTTTCCTGCACCAACACAAGTGCGAAATGTGGTTTTCAACACTAACACAAGTGCGAAAAGTGGTTTTTCAACACTAACACAAGTGCGAAAAGTGTTTTTTCCACACTAATACAAGTGCAAAAGTGGTTTCCTGCACCATCACAAGTGCGAAAAGTGGTTTTTCAACACTAACACAAGTGCGAAAAGTGGTTTTTCAACACTATCACAAGTGCAAAAAGTGTTTTTTCCACACTAATACAAGTGCAAAAGTGGTTTCCTGCACCAACACAAGTGCGAAAAGTGGTTTTTCAACACTAACACAAGTGCGAAAAGTGGTTTTTCAACACTATCACAAGTTCAAAAAGTGCTTTTTCCACTCTAATACAAGTGCAAAAGTGGTTTCATGCACCAACACAAGTGCGAAAAGTGGTTTTTCAACACTATCACAAGTGCAAAAAGTGTTTTTTCCACACTAATACAAGTGCAAAAGTGGTTTCCTGCACCAACACAAGTGCGAAAAGTGGTTTTTCAACACTAACACAAGTGCGAAAAGTGGCTTTTCAACACTATCACAAGTGCAAAAAGTGTTTTTTCCACACTAATACAAGTGCAAAAGTGGTTTCCTGCCCAAACACAAGTGCGAAAAGTGGTTTTTCAACACTAACACAAGTGCGAAAAGTGGTTTTTCAACACTAACACAAGTGTGAAAAGTGGTTTTTCAACACTATCACAAGTGCAAAAAGTGTTTTTTCCACACTAATACAAGTGCAAAAGTGGTTTCCTGCACCAACATAAGTGCGAAAAGTGGTTTTTCAACACTAACACAAGTGCGAAAAGTGGTTTTTCAACACTAACACAAGTGCGAAAAGTGGTTTTTCCACACTAATACAAGTGCAAAAGTGGTTTCCTGCACCAACACAAGTGCGAAAAGTGGTTTTTCAACACTAACACAAGTGCGAAAAGTGGTTTTTCAACACTAACACAAGTGCGAAAAGTGGTTTTTCCACACTAATACAAGTGCAAAAGTGGTTTCCTGCACCAACACAAGTGCGAAAAGTGGTTTTTCAACACCAACACAAGTGCGAAAAGTGGTTTTTCAACACTAACATAAGTGCAAAAAGTGGTTTTTCCACACTAATACAAGTGCAAAAGTGGTTTCCTGCACCAACACAAGTGCGAAAAGTGGTTTTTCAACACTAACACAAGTGCGAAAAGTGGTTTTTCAACACTATCACAAGTGCAAAAAGTGTTTTTTCCACACGAATACAAGTGCAAAAGTGGTTTCCTGCACCAACACAAGTGCAAAAAGTGGTTTTTCAACACTAACACAAGTGCGAAAAGTGGTTTTTCAACACTATCACAAGTGCAAAAAGTGTTTTTTCCACACTAATACAAGTGCAAAAGTGGTTTCCTGCACCAACACAAGTGCGAAAAGTGGTTTTTCAACACTAACACAAGTGCGAAAAGTGGTTTTTCCACACTAATACAAGTTCAAAAGTGGTTTCCTGCACCAACACAAGTGCGAAAAGTGGTTTTTCAACACTAACACAAGTGCGAAAAGTGGTTTTTCAACACAAGCACAAGTGCAAAAAGTGTTTTTTCCACACTAATACAAGTGCAAAAGTGGTTTCCTGCACCAACACAAGTGCGAAAAGTGGTTTTTCAACACTAACACAAGTGCAAAAAGTGGTTTTTCAACACTAACACATGTGCGAAAAGTGGTTTTTCAACACTAACACAAGTGCGAAAAGTGTTTTTTCCACACTAATACAAGTGCAAAAGTGGTGTCCTGCACCAACACAAGTGCGAAAAGTGGTTTTTCAACACTAACACAAGTGTGAAAAGTGGTTTTTCAACACTAACACGAGTGCGAAAAGTGGTTTTTCAACACTATCACAAGTGCAAAAAGTGTTTTTTCCACACTAATACAAGTGCAAAAGTGGTTTCCTGCACCAACACAAGTGCGAAAAGTGGTTTTCCAACACTAACACAAGTGCGAAAAGTGGTTTTTCAACACTATCACAAGTGCAAAAAGTGTTTTTTCCACACTAATACAAGTGCAAAAGTGGTTTCCTGCACCAACACAAGTGCGAAAAGTGGTTTTTCAACACTAACACAAGTGCGAAAAGTGGTTTTTCAACACTATCACAAGTGCAAAAAGTGTTTTTTCCACACTAATACAAGTGCAAAAGTGGTTTCCTGCACCAACACAAGTGCGAAAAGTGGTTTTTCAACACTAACACAAGTGCGAAAAGTGGTTTTTCCACACTAATACAAGTTCAAAAGTGGTTTCCTTCACCAACACAAGTGCGAAAAGTGGTTTTTCAACACTAACACAAGTGCGAAAAGTGGTTTTTCAACACAAGCACAAGTGCAAAAAGTGTTTTTTCCACACTAATACAAGTGCAAAAGTGGTTTCCTGCACCAACACAAGTGCGAAAAGTGGTTTTTCAACACTAACACAAGTGCGAAAAGTGGTTTTTCAACACTAACACATGTGCGAAAAGTGGTTTTTCAACACTAACACAAGTGCGGAAAGTGTTTTTTCCACACTAATACAAGTGCAAAAGTGGTTTCCTGCACCAACACAAGTGCGAAAAGTGGTTTTTCTACACTAACACAAGTGCGAAAAGTGGTTTTTCAACACTAACACGAGTGCGAAAAGTGGTTTTTCAAGACTATCACAAGTGCAAAAAGTGTTTTTTCCACACTAATACAAGTGCAAAAGTGGTTTCCTGCACCAACACAAGTGCGAAAAGTGGTTTTCCAACACTAACACAAGTGCGAAAAGTGGTTTTTCAACACTAACATAAGTGCAAAAAGTGTTTTTTCCACACTAATACAAGTGCAAAAGTGGTTTCCTGCACCAACACAAGTGCGAAAAGTGGTTTTTCAACACTAACACAAGTGCGAAAAGTGGTTTTTCAACACAAGCACAAGTGCAAAAAGTGTTTTTTCCACACTAATACAAGTGCAAAAGTGGTTTCCTGCACCAACACAAGTGCGAAAAGTGGTTTTTCAACACTAACACAAGTGCGAAAAGTGGTTTTTCAACACTAACACATGTGCGAAAAGTGGTTTTTCAACACTAACACAAGTGCAAAAAGTGTTTTTTCCACACTAATACAAGTGCAAAAGTGGTTTCCTGCACCAACACAAGTGCGAAAAGTGGTTTTTCAACACTAACACAAGTGCGAAAAGTGGTTTTTCAACACTAACACGAGTGCGAAAAGTGGTTTTTCAACACTATCACAAGTGCAAAAAGTGTTTTTTCCACACTAATACAAGTGCAAAAGTGGTTTCCTGCACCAACACAAGTGCGAAAAGTGGTTTTCCAACACTAACACAAGTGCGAAAAGTGGTTTTTCAACACTAACACAAGTGCGAAAAGTGGGTTTTCAACACTATCACAAGTGCAAAAAGTGTTTTTGCCACACTAATACAAGTGCAAAAGTGGTTTCCTGCACCAACACAAGTGCGAAAAGTGGTTTTTCAACACTAACACAAGTGCAAAAAGTGGTTTTTCAACACTAACACAAGTGCGAAAAGTGGTTTTTCCACACTAATACACATGCAAAAGTGGTTTCCTGCACCAACACAAGTGCGAAAAGTGGTTTTTCAACACTAACACAAGTGCGAAAAGTGGTTTTTCAACACTATCTCAAGTCCAAAAAGTGTTTTTTCCACACTAATACAAGTGCAAGAGTGGTTTCCTGCACCAACACAAGTGCAAAAAGTGGTTTTTCAACACTAACACAAGTGCGAAAAGTGGTTTTTCAACACTAACACATGTGCGAAAAGTGGTTTTTCCACACTAACAAGTGCAAAAGTGGTTTCCTGCACCAACACAAGTGCGAAAAGTGGTTTTTCAACACTAACACAAGTGCAAAAAGTGGTTTTTCAACACTATCTCAAGTGCAAAAAGTGTTTTTTCCACACTAATACAAGTGCAAAAGTGGTTTCCTTCACCAACACAAGTGCGAAAAGTGGTTTTTCAACACTAACACAAGTGCGAAAAGTGGTTTTTCAACACTAACACATGTGCGAAAAGTGGTTTTTCCACACTAATACAAGTGCAAAAGTGGTGTCCTGCACCAACACAAGTGCGAAAAGTGGTTTTTCAACACTAACACAAGTGCAAAAAGAGTTTTTTCCACACTAATACAAGTGCAAAAGTGGTTTCCTGCACCAACACAAGTGCGAAATGTGGTTTTCAACACTAACACAAGTGCGAAAAGTGGTTTTTCAACACTAACACAAGTGCGAAAAGTGTTTTTTCCACACTAATACAAGTGCAAAAGTGGTTTCCTGCACCATCACAAGTGCGAAAAGTGGTTTTTCAACACTAACACAAGTGCGAAAAGTGGTTTTTCAACACTATCACAAGTGCAAAAAGTGTTTTTTCCACACTAATACAAGTGCAAAAGTGGTTTCCTGCACCAACACAAGTGCGAAAAGTGGTTTTTCAACACTAACACAAGTGTGAAAAGTGGTTTTTCAACACTATCACAAGTTCAAAAAGTGCTTTTTCCACTCTAATACAAGTGCAAAAGTGGTTTCATGCACCAACACAAGTGCGAAAAGTGGTTTTTCAACACTATCACAAGTGCAAATAGTGTTTTTTCCACACTAATACAAGTGCAAAAGTGGTTTCCTGCACCAACACAAGTGCGAAAAGTGGTTTTTCAACACTAACACAAGTGCGAAAAGTGGTTTTTCAACACTATCACAAGTGCAAAAAGTGTTTTTTCCACACTAATACAAGTGCAAAAGTGGTTTCCTGCACCAACATAAGTGCGAAAAGTGGTTTTTCAACACTAACACAAGTGCGAAAATTGGTTTTTCAACACTAACACAAGTGCGAAAAGTGGTTTTTCCACACTAATGCAAGTGCAAAAGTGGTTTCCTGCACCAACACAAGTGCGAAAAGTGGTTTTTCAACACTAACACAAGTGCGAAAAGTGGTTTTTCAACACTATCACAAGTGCAAAAAGTGTTTTTTCCACACTAATAGAAGTGCAAAAGTGGTTTCCTGCACCAACATAAGTGCGAAAAGTGGTTTTTCAACACTAACACAAGTGCGAAAAGTGGTTTTTCAACACTAACACAAGTGCGAAAAGTGGTTTTTCCACACTAATACAAGTGCAAAAGTGGTTTCCTGCACCAACACAAGTGCGAAAAGTGGTTTTTCAACACTAACACAAGTGCGAAAAGTGGTTTTTCAACACTATCACAAGTGCGAAAAGTGTTTTTTCCACACTAATACAAGTGCAAATGTGGTTTCCTGCACCATCACAAGTGCGAAAAGTGGTTTTTCAACACTAACACAAGTGCGAAAAGTGGTTTTTCAACACTATCTCAAGTGCAAAAAGTGTTTTTTCCACACTAATACAAGTGCAAGAGTGGTTTCCTGCACCAACACAAGTGCAAAAAGTGGTTTTTCAACACTAACACAAGTGCGAAAAGTGTTTTTTCCACACTAATACAAGTGCAAAAGTGGTTTCCTGCACCAACACAAGTGCGAAATGTGGTTTTCAACACTAACACAAGTGCGAAAAGTGGTTTTTCAACACTAACACAAGTGCGAAAAGTGTTTTTTCCACACTAATACAAGTGCAAAAGTGGTTTCCTGCACCATCACAAGTGCGAAAAGTGGTTTTTCAACACTAACACAAGTGCGAAAAGTGGTTTTTCAACACTATCACAAGTGCAAAAAGTGTTTTTTCCACACTAATACAAGTGCAAAAGTGGTTTCCTGCACCAACACAAGTGTGAAAAGTGGTTTGTCAACACTAACACAAGTGCGAAAAGTGGTTTTTCAACACTATCACATGTTCAAAAAGTGTTTTTTCCACTCTAATACAAGTGCAAAAGTGGTTTCCTGCACCAACACAAGTGCGAAATGTGGTTTTCAACACTAACACAAGTGCAAAAAGTGGTTTTTCAACACTAACACAAGTGCGAAAAGTGTTTTTTCAACACTAATACAAGTGCAAAAGTGGTTTCCTGCACCATCACAAGTGCGAAAAGTGGTTTTTCAACACTAACACAAGTGCGAAAAGTGGTTTTTCAACACTATCACAAGTGCAAAAAGTGTTTTTTCCACACTAATACAAGTGCAAAAGTGGTTTCCTGCACCAACACAAGTGCGAAAAGTGGTTTTTCAACACTAACACAAGTGCGAAAAGTGGTTTTTCAACACTATCACAAGTTCAAAAAGTACTTTTTCCACTCTAATACAAGTGCAAAAGTGGTTTCATGCACCAACACAAGTGCGAAATGTGGTTTTCAACACTAACACAAGTGCGAAAAGTGGTTTTTCAACACTAACACAAGTGCGAAAAGTGTTTTTTCCACACTAATACAAGTGCAAAAGTGGTTTCCTGCACCATCACAAGTGCGAAAAGTGGTTTTTCAACACTAACACAAGTGCGAAAAGTGGTTTTTCAACACTATCACAAGTGCAAAAAGTGTTTTTTCCACACTAATACAAGTGCAAAAGTGGTTTCCTGCACCAACACAAGTGCGAAAAGTGGTTTTTCAACACTAACACAAGTGCGAAAAGTGGTTTTTCAACACTATCACAAGTTCAAAAAGTGCTTTTTCCACTCTAATACAAGTGCAAAAGTGGTTTCATGCACCAACACAAGTGCGAAAAGTGGTTTTTCAACACTATCACAAGTGCAAATAGTGTTTTTTCCACACTAATACAAGTGCAAAAGTGGTTTCCTGCACCAACACAAGTGCGAAAAGTGGTTTTTCAACACTAACACAAGTGCGAAAAGTGGTTTTTCAACACTATCACAAGTGCAAAAAGTGTTTTTTCCACACTAATACAAGTGCAAAAGTGGTTTCCTGCACCAACATAAGTGCGAAAAGTGGTTTTTCAACACTAACACAAGTGCGAAAATTGGTTTTTCAACACTAACACAAGTGCGAAAAGTGGTTTTTCCACACTAATGCAAGTGCAAAAGTGGTTTCCTGCACCAACACAAGTGCGAAAAGTGGTTTTTCAACACTAACACAAGTGCGAAAAGTGGTTTTTCAACACTATCACAAGTGCAAAAAGTGTTTTTTCCACACTAATACAAGTGCAAAAGTGGTTTCCTGCACCAACATAAGTGCGAAAAGTGGTTTTTCAACACTAACACAAGTGCGAAAAGTGGTTTTTCAACACTAACACAAGTGCGAAAAGTGGTTTTTCCACACTAATACAAGTGCAAAAGTGGTTTCCTGCACCAACACAAGTGCGAAAAGTGGTTTTTCAACACTAACACAAGTGCGAAAAGTGGTTTTTCAACACTATCACAAGTGCGAAAAGTGTTTTTTCCACACTAATACAAGTGCAAATGTGGTTTCCTGCACCATCACAAGTGCGAAAAGTGGTTTTTCAACACTAACACAAGTGCGAAAAGTGGTTTTTCAACACTATCTCAAGTGCAAAAAGTGTTTTTTCCACACTAATACAAGTGCAAGAGTGGTTTCCTGCACCAACACAAGTGCAAAAAGTGGTTTTTCAACACTAACACAAGTGCGAAAAGTGTTTTTTCCACACTAATACAAGTGCAAAAGTGGTTTCCTGCACCAACACAAGTGCGAAATGTGGTTTTCAACACTAACACAAGTGCGAAAAGTGGTTTTTCAACACTAACACAAGTGCGAAAAGTGTTTTTTCCACACTAATACAAGTGCAAAAGTGGTTTCCTGCACCATCACAAGTGCGAAAAGTGGTTTTTCAACACTAACACAAGTGCGAAAAGTGGTTTTTCAACACTATCACAAGTGCAAAAAGTGTTTTTTCCACACTAATACAAGTGCAAAAGTGGTTTCCTGCACCAACACAAGTGTGAAAAGTGGTTTTTCAACACTAACACAAGTGCGAAAAGTGGTTTTTCAACACTATCACAAGTTCAAAAAGTGTTTTTTCCACTCTAATACAAGTGCAAAAGTGGTTTCCTGCACCAACACAAGTGCGAAATGTGGTTTTCAACACTAACACAAGTGCAAAAAGTGGTTTTTCAACACTAACACAAGTGCGAAAAGTGTTTTTTCAACACTAATACAAGTGCAAAAGTGGTTTCCTGCACCATGACAAGTGCGAAAAGTGGTTTTTCAACACTAACACAAGTGCGAAAAGTGGTTTTTCAACACTATCACAAGTGCAAAAAGTGTTTTTTCCACACTAATACAAGTGCAAAAGTGGTTTCCTGCACCAACACAAGTGCGAAAAGTGGTTTTTCAACACTAACACAAGTGCGAAAAGTGGTTTTTCAACACTATCACAAGTTCAAAAAGTACTTTTTCCACTCTAATACAAGTGCAAAAGTGGTTTCATGCACCAACACAAGTGCGAAAAGTGGTTTTTCAACACTATCACAAGTGCAAATAGTGTTTTTTCCACACTAATACAAGTGCAAAAGTGGTTTCCTGCACCAACACAAGTGCGAAAAGTGGTTTTTCAACACTAACACAAGTGCGAAAAGTAGTTTTTCAACACTATCACAAGTGCAAAAAGTGTTTTTTCCACACTAATACAAGTGCAAAAGTGGTTTCCTGCACCAACATAAGTGCGAAAAGTGGTTTTTCAACACTAACACAAGTGCGAAAATTGGTTTTTCAACACTAACACAAGTGCGAAAAGTGGTTTTTCCACACTAATACAAGTGCAAAAGTGGTTTCCTGCACCAACACAAGTGCGAAAAGTGGTTTTTCAACACTAACACAAGTGCGAAAAGTGGTTTTTCAACACTATCACAAGTGCAAAAAGTGTTTTTTCCACACTAATACAAGTGCAAAAGTGGTTTCCTGCACCAACATAAGTGCGAAAAGTGGTTTTTCAACACTAACACAAGTGCGAAAAGTGGTTTTTCAACACTAACACAAGTGCGAAAAGTGGTTTTTCCACACTAATACAAGTGCAAAAGTGGTTTCCTGCACCAACACAAGTGCGAAAAGTGGTTTTTCAACACTAACACAAGTGCGAAAAGTGGTTTTTCAACACTATCACAAGTGCGAAAAGTGTTTTTTCCACACTAATACAAGTGCAAATGTGGTTTCCTGCACCATCACAAGTGCGAAAAGTGGTTTTTCAACACTAACACAAGTGCGAAAAGTGGTTTTTCAACACTATCTCAAGTGCAAAAAGTGTTTTTTCCACACTAATAGAAGTGCAAGAGTGGTTTCCTGCACCAACACAAGTGCAAAAAGTGGTTTTTCAACACTAACACAAGTGCGAAAAGTGTTTTTTCCACACTAATACAAGTGCAAGAGTGGTTTCCTGCACCAACACAAGTGCAAAAAGTGGTTTTTCAACACTAACACAAGTGCGAAAAGTGTTTTTTCCACACTAATACAAGTGCAAAAGTGGTTTCCTGCACCAACACAAGTGCGAAAAGTGGTTTTTCAACACTAACACAAGTGCGAAAAGTGGTTTTTCAACACAAACACAAGTGCGAAAAGTGGTTTTTCAACACTAACACAAGTGCGAAAAGTGGTTTTTCCACACTAATACAAGTGCAAAAGTGGTTTCCTGCACCAACACAAGTGCGAAAAGTGGTTTTTCAACACTAACACAAGTGCGAAAAGTGCTTTTTCAACACTATCACAAGTGCAAAAGTGGTTTCCTGCACCAACACAAGTGCAAAAAGTGGTTTTTCAAAACTAACACAAGTGCGAAAAGTTGTTTTTCAACACTAACACAAGTGCAAAAAGTGGTTTTTCAACACTATCTCAAGTGCAAAAAGTGTTTTTTCCACACTAATACAAGTGCAAAAGTGGTTTCCTGCACCAACACAAGTGCGAAAAGTGGTTTTTCAACACCAACACAAGTGCGAAAAGTGGTTTTTCAACACGAACACAAGTGCGAAAAGTGGTTTTTCAACACTATCACAAGTTCCAAAAGTGCTTTTTCCACTCTAATACAAGTGCAAAAGTGGTTTCATGCACCAACACAAGTGCGAAAAGTGGTTTTTCAACACTATCACAAGTGCAAAAAGTGTTTTTTCCACACTAATACAAGTGCAAAAGTGGTTTCCTGCACCAACACAAGTGCGAAAAGTGGTTTTTCAACACTAACACAAGTGCGAAAAGTGGCTTTTCAACACTATCACAAGTGCAAAAAGTGTTTTTTCCACACTAATACAAGTGCAAAAGTGGTTTCCTGCCCAAACACAAGTGCGAAAAGTGGTTTTTCAACACTAACACAAGTGCGAAAAGTGGTTTTTCAACACTAACACAAGTGTGAAAAGTGGTTTTTCAACACTATCACAAGTGCAAAAAGTGTTTTTTCCACACTAATACAAGTGCAAAAGTGGTTTCCTGCACCAACATAAGTGCGAAAAGTGGTTTTTCAACACTAACACAAGTGCGAAAAGTGGTTTTTCAACACTAACACAAGTGCGAAAAGTGGTTTTTCCACACTAATACAAGTGCAAAAGTGGTTTCCTGCACCAACACAAGTGCGAAAAGTGGTTTTTCAACACTAACACAAGTGCGAAAAGTGGTTTTTCAACACTAACAAAAGTGCGAAAAGTGGTTTTTCCACACTAATACAAGTGCAAAAGTGGTTTCCTGCACCAACACAAGTGCGAAAAGTGGTTTTTCAACACCAACACAAGTGCGAAAAGTGGTTTTTCAACACTAACATAAGTGCAAAAAGTGGTTTTTCCACACTAATACAAGTGCAAAAGTGGTTTCCTGCACCAACACAAGTGCGAAAAGTGGTTTTTCAACACTAACACAAGTGCGAAATGTGGTTTTTCAACACTATCACAAGTGCAAAAAGTGTTTTTTCCACACTAATACAAGTGCAAAAGTGGTTTCCTGCACCAACACAAGTGCGAAAAGTGGTTTTTCAACACTAACACAAGTGCGAAAAGTGGTTTTTCAACACTATCACAAGTGCAAAAAGTGTTTTTTCCACACTAATACAAGTGCAAAAGTGGTTTCCTGCACCAACACAAGTGCGAAAAGTGGTTTTTCAACACTAACACAAGTGCGAAAAGTGGTTTTTCCACACTAATACAAGTTCAAAAGTGGTTTCCTGCACTAACACAAGTGCGAAAAGTGGTTTTTCAACACTAACACAAGTGCGAAAAGTGGTTTTTCAACACAAGCACAAGTGCAAAAAGTGTTTTTTCCACACTAATACAAGTGCAAAAGTGGTTTCCTGCACCAACACAAGTGCGAAAAGTGGTTTTTCAACACTAACACAAGTGCGAAAAGTGGTTTTTCAACACTAACACATGTGCGAAAAGTGGTTTTTCAACACTAACACAAGTGCGAAAAGTGTTTTTTCCACACTTATACAAGTGCAAAAGTGGTTTCCTGCACCAACACAAGTGCGAAAAGTGGTTTTTCAACACTAACACAAGTGCGAAAAGTGGTTTTTCAACACTAACACGAGTGCGAAAAGTGGTTTTTCAACACTATCACAAGTGCAAAAAGTGTTTTTTCCACACTAATACAAGTGCAAAAGTGGTTTCCTGCACCAACACAAGTGCGAAAAGTGGTTTTTCAACACTAACACAAGTGCGAAAAGTGGTTTTTCAACACTAACACGAGTGCGAAAAGTGGTTTTTCAACACTATCACAAGTGCAAAAAGTGTTTTTTCCACACTAATACAAGTGCAAAAGTGGTTTCCTGCACAAACACAAGTGCGAAAAGTGGTTTTCCAACACTAACACAAGTGCGAAAAGTGGTTTTTCAACACTAACACAAGTGCGAAAAGTGGTTTTTCAACACTAACACAAGTGCGAAAAGTGGTTTTTCAACACAAGCACAAGTGCAAAAAGTGTTTTTTCCACACTAATACAAGTGCAAAAGTGGTTTCCTGCACCAACACAAGTGCGAAAAGTGGTTTTTCAACACTAACACAAGTGCGAAAAGTGGTTTTTCAACACTAACACATGTGCGAAAAGTGGTTTTTCAACACTAACACAAGTGCAAAAAGTGTTTTTTCCACACTAATACAAGTGCAAAAGTGGTTTCCTGCACCAACACAAGTGCGAAAAGTGGTTTTTCAACACTAACACAAGTGCGAAAAGTGGTTTTTCAACACTAACACGAGTGCGAAAAGTGGTTTTTCAACACTATCACAAGTGCAAAAAGTGTTTTTTCCACACTAATACAAGTGCAAAAGTGGTTTCCTGCACCAACACAAGTGCGAAAAATGGTTTTCCAACACTAACACAAGTGCGAAAAGTGGTTTTTCAACACTAACACAAGTGCGAAAAGTGGTTTTTCAACACTATCACAGGTGCAAAAAGTGTTTTTGCCACACTAATACAAGTGCAAAAGTGGTTTCCTGCACCAACACAAGTGCGAAAAGTGGTTTTTCAACACTAACACAAGTGCGAAAAGTGGTTTTTCAACACTAACACAAGTGCAAAAAGTGGTTTTTCCACACTAATACACATGCAAAAGTGGTTTCCTGCACCAACACAAGTGCGAAAAGTGGTTTTTCAACACTAACACAAGTGCGAAAAGTGGTTTTTCAACACTATCTCAAGTGCAAAAAGTGTTTTTTCCACACTAATACAAGTGCAAGAGTGGTTTCCTGCACCAACACAAGTGCAAAAAGTGGTTTTTCAACACTAACACAAGTGCGAAAAGTGGTTTTTCAACACTAACACATGTGTGAAAAGTGGTTTTTTCCACACTAACAAGTGCAAAAGTGGTTTCCTGCACCAACACAAGTGCGAAAAGTGGTTTTTCAACACTAACACAAGTGCAAAAAGTGGTTTTTCAACACTATCTCAAGTGCAAAAAGTGTTTTTTCCACACTAATACAAGTGCAAAAGTGGTTTCCTTCACCAACACAAGTGCGAAAAGTGGTTTTTCAACACTAACACAAGTGCGAAAAGTGGTTTTTCAACACTAACACATGTGCGAAAAGTGGTTTTTCCACACTAATACAAGTGCAAAAGTGGTTTCCTGCACCATCACAAGTGCGAAAAGTGGTTTTTCAACACTAACACAAGTGCGAAAAGTGGTTTTTCAACATTATCACAAGTGCAAAAAGTGTTTTTTCCACACTAATACAAGTGCAAAAGTGGTTTCCTGCACCAACACAAGTGCGAAAAGTGGTTTTTCAACACTAACACAAGTGCGAAAAGTGGTTTTTCCACACTAATACAAGTTCAAAAGTGGTTTCCTGCACCAACACAAGTGCGAAAAGTGGTTTTTCAACACTAACACAAGTGCGAAAAGTGGTTTTTCAACACAAGCACAAGTGCAAAAAGTGTTTTTTCCACACTAATACAAGTGCAAAAGTGGTTTCCTGCACCAACACGAGTGCGAAAAGTGGTTTTTCAACACTAACACAAGTGCGAAAAGTGGTTTTTCAACACTAACACATGTGCGAAAAGTGGTTTTTCAACACTAACACAAGTGCGAAAAGTGTTTTTTCCACACTAATACAAGTGCAAAAGTGGTTTCCTGCACCAACACAAGTGCGAAAAGTGGTTTTTCAACACTAACACAAGTGCGAAAAGTGGTTTTTCAACACTAACACGAGTGCGAAAAGTGGTTTTTCAACACTATCACAAGTGCAAAAAGTGTTTTTTCCACACTAATACAAGTGCAAAAGTGGTTTCCTGCACCAACACAAGTGCGAAAAGTGGTTTTTCAACACTAACACAAGTGCGAAAAGTGGTTTTTCAACACTAACACGAGTGCGAAAAGTGGTTTTTCAACACTATCACAAGTGCAAAAAGTGTTTTTTCCACACTAATACAAGTGCAAAAGTGGTTTCCTGCACCAACACAAGTGCGAAAAGTGGTTTTCCAACACTAACACAAGTGCGAAAAGTGGTTTTTCAACACTAACACAAGTGCGAAAAGTGGTTTTTCAACACTAACACAAGTGCGAAAAGTGGTTTTTCAACACAAGCACAAGTGCAAAAAGTGTTTTTTCCACACTAATACAAGTGCAAAAGTGGTTTCCTGCACCAACACAAGTGCGAAAAGTGGTTTTTCAACACTAACACAAGTGCGAAAAGTGGTTTTTCAACACTAACACATGTGCGAAAAGTGGTTTTTCAACACTAACACAAGTGCAAAAAGTGTTTTTTCCACACTAATACAAGTGCAAAAGTGGTTTCCTGCACCAACACAAGTGCGAAAAGTGGTTTTTCAACACTAACACAAGTGCGAAAAGTGGTTTTTCAACACTAACACAAGTGCGAAAAGTGGTTTTTCAACACTAACACAAGTGCGAAAAGTGGTTTTTCAACACTAACACATGTGCGAAAAGTGGTTTTTCAACACTAACACAAGTGCAAAAAGTGTTTTTTCCACACTAATACAAGTGCAAAAGTGGTTTCCTGCACCAACACAAGTGCGAAAAGTGGTTTTTCAACACTAACACAAGTGCGAAAAGTGGTTTTTCAACACTAACACGAGTGCGAAAAGTGGTTTTTCAACACTATCACAAGTGCAAAAAGTGTTTTTTCCACACTAATACAAGTGCAAAAGTGGTTTCCTGCACCAACACAAGTGCGAAAAATGGTTTTCCAACACTAACACAAGTGCGAAAAGTGGTTTTTCAACACTAACACAAGTGCGAAAAGTGGTTTTTCAACACTATCACAAGTGCAAAAAGTGTTTTTGCCACACTAATACAAGTGCAAAAGTGGTTTCCTGCACCAACACAAGTGCGAAAAGTGGTTTTTCAACACTAACACAAGTGCGAAAAGTGGTTTTTCAACACTAACACAAGTGCAAAAAGTGGTTTTTCCACACTAATACACATGCAAAAGTGGTTTCCTGCACCAACACAAGTGCGAAAAGTGGTTTTTCAACACTAACACAAGTGCGAAAAGTGGTTTTTCAACACTATCTCAAGTGCAAAAAGTGTTTTTTCCACACTAATACAAGTGCAAGAGTGGTTTCCTGCACCAACACAAGTGCAAAAAGTGGTTTTTCAACACTAACACAAGTGCGAAAAGTGGTTTTTCAACACTAACACATGTGTGAAAAGTGGTTTTTTCCACACTAACAAGTGCAAAAGTGGTTTCCTGCACCAACACAAGTGCGAAAAGTGGTTTTTCAACACTAACACAAGTGCAAAAAGTGGTTTTTCAACACTATCTCAAGTGCAAAAAGTGTTTTTTCCACACTAATACAAGTGCAAAAGTGGTTTCCTTCACCAACACAAGTGCGAAAAGTGGTTTTTCAACACTAACACAAGTGCGAAAAGTGGTTTTTCAACACTAACACATGTGCGAAAAGTGGTTTTTCCACACTAATACAAGTGCAAAAGTGGTTTCCTGCACCATCACAAGTGCGAAAAGTGGTTTTTCAACACTAACACAAGTGCGAAAAGTGGTTTTTCAACATTATCACAAGTGCAAAAAGTGTTTTTTCCACACTAATACAAGTGCAAAAGTGGTTTCCTGCACCAACACAAGTGTGAAAAGTGGTTTTTCAACACTAACACAAGTGCGAAAAGTGGTTTTTCCACACTAATACAAGTTCAAAAGTGGTTTCCTGCACCAACACAAGTGCGAAAAGTGGTTTTTCAACACTAACACAAGTGCGAAAAGTGGTTTTTCAACACAAGCACAAGTGCAAAAAGTGTTTTTTCCACACTAATACAAGTGCAAAAGTGGTTTCCTGCACCAACACGAGTGCGAAAAGTGGTTTTTCAACACTAACACAAGTGCGAAAAGTGGTTTTTCAACACTAACACATGTGCGAAAAGTGGTTTTTCAACACTAACACAAGTGCGAAAAGTGTTTTTTCCACACTAATACAAGTGCAAAAGTGGTTTCCTGCACCAACACAAGTGCGAAAAGTGGTTTTTCAACACTAACACAAGTGCGAAAAGTGGTTTTTCAACACTAACACGAGTGCGAAAAGTGGTTTTTCAACACTATCACAAGTGCAAAAAGTGTTTTTTCCACACTAATACAAGTGCAAAAGTGGTTTCCTGCACCAACACAAGTGCGAAAAGTGGTTTTTCAACACTAACACAAGTGCGAAAAGTGGTTTTTCAACACTAACACGAGTGCGAAAAGTGGTTTTTCAACACTATCACAAGTGCAAAAAGTGTTTTTTCCACACTAATACAAGTGCAAAAGTGGTTTCCTGCACCAACACAAGTGCGAAAAGTGGTTTTCCAACACTAACACAAGTGCGAAAAGTGGTTTTTCAACACTAACACAAGTGCGAAAAGTGGTTTTTCAACACTAACACAAGTGCGAAAAGTGGTTTTTCAACACAAGCACAAGTGCAAAAAGTGTTTTTTCCACACTAATACAAGTGCAAAAGTGGTTTCCTGCACCAACACAAGTGCGAAAAGTGGTTTTTCAACACTAACACAAGTGCGAAAAGTGGTTTTTCAACACTAACACATGTGCGAAAAGTGGTTTTTCAACACTAACACAAGTGCAAAAAGTGTTTTTTCCACACTAATACAAGTGCAAAAGTGGTTTCCTGCACCAACACAAGTGCGAAAAGTGGTTTTTCAACACTAACACAAGTGCGAAAAGTGGTTTTTCAACACTAACACGAGTGCGAAAAGTGGTTTTTCAACACTATCACAAGTGCAAAAAGTGTTTTTTCCACACTAATACAAGTGCAAAAGTGGTTTCCTGCACCAACACAAGTGCGAAAAGTGGTTTTCCAACACTAACACAAGTGCGAAAAGTGGTTTTTCAACACTAACACAAGTGCGAAAAGTGGTTTTTCAACACTATCACAAGTGCAAAAAGTGTTTTTGCCACACTAATACAAGTGCAAAAGTGGTTTCCTGCACCAACACAAGTGCAAAAAGTGGTTTTTCAACACTAACACAAGTGCGAAAAGTGGTTTTTCAACACTAACACAAGTGCGAAAAGTGGTTTTTCCACACTAATACACATGCAAAAGTGGTTTCCTGCACCAACACAAGTGCGAAAAGTGGTTTTTCAACACTAACACAAGTGCGAAAAGTGGTTTTTCAACACTATCTCAAGTGCAAAAAGTGTTTTTTCCACACTAATACAAGTGCAAGAGTGGTTTCCTGCACCAACACAAGTGCAAAAAGTGGTTTTTCAACACTAACACAAGTGCGAAAAGTGGTTTTTCAACACTAACACATGTGCGAAAAGTGGTTTTTCCACACTAACAAGTGCAAAAGTGGTTTCCTGCACCAACACAAGTGCGAAAAGTGGTTTTTCAACACTAACACAAGTGCAAAAAGTGGTTTTTCAACACTATCTCAAGTGCAAAAAGTGTTTTTTCCACACTAATACAAGTGCAAAAGTGGTTTCCTTCACCAACACAAGTGCGAAAAGTGGTTTTTCAACACTAACACAAGTGCGAAAAGTGGTTTTTCAACACTAACAGATGTGCGAAAAGTGGTTTTTCCACACTAATACAAGTGCAAAAGTGGTGTCCTGCACCAACACAAGTGCGAAAAGTGGTTTTTCAACACTAACACAAGTGCGAAAAGTGTTTTTGCCACACTAATACAAGTGCAAATGTGGTTTCCTGCACCATCACAAGTGCGAAAAGTGGTTTTTCAACACTAACACAAGTGCGAAAATTGGTTTTTCAACACTATCACAAGTGCAAAAAGTGTTTTTTCCACACTAATACAAGTGCAAAAGTGGTTTCCTGCACCAACACAAGTGCGAAAAGTGGTTTTTCAACACTAACACAAGTGCGAAAAGTGGTTTTTCAACACTATCACAAGTTCAAAAAGTGCTTTTTCCACTCTAATACAAGTGCAAAAGTGGTTTCATGCACCAACACAAGTGCGAAAAGTGGTTTTTCAACACTATCACAAGTGCAAATAGTGTTTTTTCCACACTAATACAAGTGCAAAAGTGGTTTCCTGCACCAACACAAGTGCGAAAAGTGGTTTTTCAACACTAACACAAGTGCGAAAAGTGGTTTTTCAACACTATCACAAGTGCAAAAAGTGTTTTTTCCACACTAATACAAGTGCAAAAGTGGTTTCCTGCACCAACATAAGTGTGAAAAGTGGTTTTTCAACACTAACACAAGTGCGAAAATTGGTTTGTCAACACTAACACAAGTGCGAAAAGTGGTTTTTCCACACTAATACAAGTGCAAAAGTGGTTTCCTGCACCAACACAAGTGCGAAAAGTGGTTTTTCAACACTAACACAAGTGCGAAAAGTGGTTTTTCAACACTATCACAAGTGCAAAAAGTGTTTTTTCCACACTAATACAAGTGCAAAAGTGGTTTCCTGCACCAACATAAGTGCGAAAAGTGGTTTTTCAACACTAACACAAGTGCGAAAAGTGGTTTTTCAACACTAACACAAGTGCGAAAAGTGGTTTTTCCACACTAATACAAGTGCAAAAGTGGTTTCCTTCACCAACACAAGTGCGAAAAGTGGTTTTTCAACACTAACACAAGTGCGAAAAGTGGTTTTTCAACACTAACACATGTGCGAAAAGTGGTTTTTCCACACTAATACAAGTGCAAAAGTGGTTTCCTGCACCATCACAAGTGCGAAAAGTGGTTTTTCAACACTAACACAAGTGCGAAAAGTGGTTTTTCAACATTATCACAAGTGCAAAAAGTGTTTTTTCCACACTAATACAAGTGCAAAAGTGGTTTCCTGCACCAACACAAGTGCGAAAAGTGGTTTTTCAACACTAACACAAGTGCGAAAAGTGGTTTTTCCACACTAATACAAGTTCAAAAGTGGTTTCCTGCACCAACACAAGTGCGAAAAGTGGTTTTTCAACACTAACACAAGTGCGAAAAGTGGTTTTTCAACACAAGCACAAGTGCAAAAAGTGTTTTTTCCACACTAATACAAGTGCAAAAGTGGTTTCCTGCACCAACACGAGTGCGAAAAGTGGTTTTTCAACACTAACACAAGTGCGAAAAGTGGTTTTTCAACACTAACACATGTGCGAAAAGTGGTTTTTCAACACTAACACAAGTGCGAAAAGTGTTTTTTCCACACTAATACAAGTGCAAAAGTGGTTTCCTGCACCAACACAAGTGCGAAAAGTGGTTTTTCAACACTAACACAAGTGCGAAAAGTGGTTTTTCAACACTAACACGAGTGCGAAAAGTGGTTTTTCAACACTATCACAAGTGCAAAAAGTGTTTTTTCCACACTAATACAAGTGCAAAAGTGGTTTCCTGCACCAACACAAGTGCGAAAAGTGGTTTTTCAACACTAACACAAGTGCGAAAAGTGGTTTTTCAACACTAACACGAGTGCGAAAAGTGGTTTTTCAACACTATCACAAGTGCAAAAAGTGTTTTTTCCACACTAATACAAGTGCAAAAGTGGTTTCCTGCACCAACACAAGTGCGAAAAGTGGTTTTCCAACACTAACACAAGTGCGAAAAGTGGTTTTTCAACACTAACACAAGTGCGAAAAGTGGTTTTTCAACACTAACACAAGTGCGAAAAGTGGTTTTTCAACACAAGCACAAGTGCAAAAAGTGTTTTTTCCACACTAATACAAGTGCAAAAGTGGTTTCCTGCACCAACACAAGTGCGAAAAGTGGTTTTTCAACACTAACACAAGTGCGAAAAGTGGTTTTTCAACACTAACACATGTGCGAAAAGTGGTTTTTCAACACTAACACAAGTGCAAAAAGTGTTTTTTCCACACTAATACAAGTGCAAAAGTGGTTTCCTGCACCAACACAAGTGCGAAAAGTGGTTTTTCAACACTAACACAAGTGCGAAAAGTGGTTTTTCAACACTAACACGAGTGCGAAAAGTGGTTTTTCAACACTATCACAAGTGCAAAAAGTGTTTTTTCCACACTAATACAAGTGCAAAAGTGGTTTCCTGCACCAACACAAGTGCGAAAAGTGGTTTTCCAACACTAACACAAGTGCGAAAAGTGGTTTTTCAACACTAACACAAGTGCGAAAAGTGGTTTTTCAACACTATCACAAGTGCAAAAAGTGTTTTTGCCACACTAATACAAGTGCAAAAGTGGTTTCCTGCACCAACACAAGTGCAAAAAGTGGTTTTTCAACACTAACACAAGTGCGAAAAGTGGTTTTTCAACACTAACACAAGTGCGAAAAGTGGTTTTTCCACACTAATACACATGCAAAAGTGGTTTCCTGCACCAACACAAGTGCGAAAAGTGGTTTTTCAACACTAACACAAGTGCGAAAAGTGGTTTTTCAACACTATCTCAAGTGCAAAAAGTGTTTTTTCCACACTAATACAAGTGCAAGAGTGGTTTCCTGCACCAACACAAGTGCAAAAAGTGGTTTTTCAACACTAACACAAGTGCGAAAAGTGGTTTTTCAACACTAACACATGTGCGAAAAGTGGTTTTTCCACACTAACAAGTGCAAAAGTGGTTTCCTGCACCAACACAAGTGCGAAAAGTGGTTTTTCAACACTAACACAAGTGCAAAAAGTGGTTTTTCAACACTATCTCAAGTGCAAAAAGTGTTTTTTCCACACTAATACAAGTGCAAAAGTGGTTTCCTTCACCAACACAAGTGCGAAAAGTGGTTTTTCAACACTAACACAAGTGCGAAAAGTGGTTTTTCAACACTAACAGATGTGCGAAAAGTGGTTTTTCCACACTAATACAAGTGCAAAAGTGGTGTCCTGCACCAACACAAGTGCGAAAAGTGGTTTTTCAACACTAACACAAGTGCGAAAAGTGTTTTTGCCACACTAATACAAGTGCAAATGTGGTTTCCTGCACCATCACAAGTGCGAAAAGTGGTTTTTCAACACTAACACAAGTGCGAAAATTGGTTTTTCAACACTATCACAAGTGCAAAAAGTGTTTTTTCCACACTAATACAAGTGCAAAAGTGGTTTCCTGCACCAACACAAGTGCGAAAAGTGGTTTTTCAACACTAACACAAGTGCGAAAAGTGGTTTTTCAACACTATCACAAGTTCAAAAAGTGCTTTTTCCACTCTAATACAAATGCAAAAGTGGTTTCATGCACCAACACAAGTGCGAAAAGTGGTTTTTCAACACTATCACAAGTGCAAATAGTGTTTTTTCCACACTAATACAAGTGCAAAAGTGGTTTCCTGCACCAACACAAGTGCGAAAAGTGGTTTTTCAACACTAACACAAGTGCGAAAAGTGGTTTTTCAACACTATCACAAGTGCAAAAAGTGTTTTTTCCACACTAATACAAGTGCAAAAGTGGTTTCCTGCACCAACATAAGTGCGAAAAGTGGTTTTTCAACACTAACACAAGTGCGAAAATTGGTTTGTCAACACTAACACAAGTGCGAAAAGTGGTTTTTCCACACTAATACAAGTGCAAAAGTGGTTTCCTGCACCAACACAAGTGCGAAAAGTGGTTTTTCAACACTAACACAAGTGCGAAAAGTGGTTTTTCAACACTATCACAAGTGCAAAAAGTGTTTTTTCCACACTAATACAAGTGCAAAAGTGGTTTCCTGCACCAACATAAGTGCGAAAAGTGGTTTTTCAACACTAACACAAGTGCGAAAAGTGGTTTTTCAACACTAACACAAGTGCGAAAAGTGGTTTTTCCACACTAATACAAGTGCAAAAGTGGTTTCCTGCACCAACACAAGTGCGAAAAGTGGTTTTTCAACACTAACACAAGTGCGAAAAGTGGGTTTTCAACACTATCACAAGTGCGAAAAGTGTTTTTTCCACACTAATACAAGTGCAAATGTGGTTTCCTGCACCATCACAAGTGCGAAAAGTGGTTTTTCAACACTAACACAAGTGCGAAAAGTGGTTTTTCAACACTATCTCAAGTGCAAAAAGTGTTTTTTCCACACTAATACAAGTGCAAGAGTGGTTTCCTGCACCAACACAAGTGCAAAAAGTGGTTTTTCAACACTAACACAAGTGCGAAAAGTGTTTTTTCCACACTAATACAAGTGCAAAAGTGGTTTCCTGCACCAACACAAGTGCGAAATGTGGTTTTCAACACTAACACAAGTGCGAAAAGTGGTTTTTCAACACTAACACAAGTGCGAAAAGTGTTTTTTCCACACTAATACAAGTCCAAAAGTGGTTTCCTGCACCATCACAAGTGCGAAAAGTGGTTTTTCAACACTAACACAAGTGCGAAAAGTGGTTTTTCAACACTATCACAAGTGCAAAAAGTGTTTTTTCCACACTAATACAAGTGCAAAAGTGGTTTCCTGCACCAACACAAGTGTGAAAAGTAGTTTTTCAACACTAACACAAGTGCGAAAAGTGGTTTTTCAACACTATCACAAGTTCAAAAAGTGTTTTTTCCACTCTAATACAAGTGCAAAAGTGGTTTCCTGCACCAACACAAGTGCGAAATGTGGTTTTCAACACTAACACAAGTGCAAAAAGTGGTTTTTCAACACTAACACAAGTGCGAAAAGTGTTTTTTCAACACTAATACAAGTGCAAAAGTGGTTTCCTGCACCATCACAAGTGCGAAAAGTGGTTTTTCAACACTAACACAAGTGCGAAAAGTGGTTTTTCAACACTATCACAAGTGCAAAAAGTGTTTTTTCCACACTAATACAAGTGCAAAAGTGGTTTCCTGCACCAACACAAGTGCGAAAAGTGGTTTTTCAACACTAACACAAGTGCGAAAAGTGGTTTTTCAACACTATCACAAGTTCAAAAAGTGCTTTTTCCACTCTAATACAAGTGCAAAAGTGGTTTCATGCACCAACACAAGTGCGAAAAGTGGTTTTTCAACACTATCACAAGTGCAAATAGTGTTTTTTCCACACTAATACAAGTGCAAAAGTGGTTTCCTGCACCAACACAAGTGCGAAAAGTGGTTTTTCAACACTAACACAAGTGCGAAAAGTGGTTTTTCAACACTAACACAAGTGCAAAAAGTGTTTTTTCCACACTAATACAAGTGCAAAAGTGGTTTCCTGCACCAACATAAGTGCGAAAAGTGGTTTTTCAACACTAACACAAGTGCTAATTGGTTTCTCAACACTAACACAAGTGCGAAAAGTGGTTTTTCCACACTAATACAAGTGCAAAAGTGGTTTCCTGCACCAACACAAGTGCGAAAAGTGGTTTTTCAACACTATCACAAGTGCAAAAAGTGTTTTTTCCACACTAATACAAGTGCAAAAGTGGTTTCCTGCACCAACGCAAGTGCGAAAAGTGGTTTTTCAACACTAACACAAGTGCGAAAAGTGGTTTTTCAACACTAACACATGTGCGAAAAGTGGTTTTTCCACACTAATACAAATGCAAAAGTGGTGTCCTGCACCAACACAAGTGCGAAAAGTGGTTTTTCAACACTAACACAAGTGCAAAAAGTGTTTTTTCCACACTAATACAAGTGCAAAAGTGGTTTCCTGCACCAACACAAGTGCGAAATGTGGTTTTCAACACTAACACAAGTGCGAAAAGTGGTTTTTCAACACTAACACAAGTGCGAAAAGTGTTTTTTCCACACTAATACAAGTGCAAAAGTGGTTTCCTGCACCATCACAAGTGCGAAAAGTGGTTTTTCAACACTAACACAAGTGCGAAAAGTGGTTTTTCAACACTATCACAAGTGCAAAAAGTGTTTTTCCACACTAATACAAGTGCAAAAGTGGTTTCCTGCACCAACACAAGTGCGAAAAGTGGTTTTTCAACACGAACACAAGTGCGAAAAGTGGTTTTTCAACACTATCACAAGTTCCAAAAGTGCTTTTTCCACTCTAATACAAGTGCAAAAGTGGTTTCATGCACCAACACAAGTGCGAAAAGTGGTTTTTCAACACTATCACAAGTGCAAAAAGTGTTTTTTCCACACTAATACAAGTGCAAAAGTGGTTTCCTGCACCAACACAAGTGCGAAAAGTGGTTTTTCAACACTAACACAAGTGCGAAAAGTGGCTTTTCAACACTATCACAAGTGCAAAAAGTGTTTTTTCCACACTAATACAAGTGCAAAAGTGGTTTCCTGCCCAAACACAAGTGTGAAAAGTGGTTTTTCAACACTAACACAAGTGCGAAAAGTGGTTTTTCAACACTAACACAAGTGTGAAAAGTGGTTTTTCAACACTATCACAAGTGCAAAAAGTGTTTTTTCCACACTAATACAAGTGCAAAAGTGGTTTCCTGCACCAACACAAGTGCGAAAAGTGGTTTTTCAACACTAACACAAGTGCGAAAAGTGGTTTTTCAACACTATCACAAGTGCAAAAAGTGTTTTTTCCACACTAATACAAGTGCAAAAGTGGTTTCCTGCACCAACACAAGTGCGAAAAGTGGTTTTTCAACACTAACACAAGTGCGAAAAGTGGTTTTTCAACACTATCACAAGTGCAAAAAGTGTTTTTTCCACACTAATACAAGTGCAAAAGTGGTTTCCTGCACCAACATAAGTGCGAAAAGTGGTTTTTCAACACTAACACAAGTGCGAAAAGTGGTTTTTCAACACTAACACAAGTGCGAAAAGTGGTTTTTCCACACTAATACAAGTGCAAAAGTGGTTTCCTGCACCAACACAAGTGCGAAAAGTGGTTTTTCAACACTAACACAAGTGCGAAATGTGGTTTTTCAACACTATCACAAGTGCGAAAAGTGTTTTTTCCACACTAATACAAGTGCAAATGTGGTTTCCTGCACCATCACAAGTGCGAAAAGTGGTTTTTCAACACTAACACAAGTGCGAAAAGTGGTTTTTCAACACTATCTCAAGTGCAAAAAGTGTTTTTTCCACACTAATACAAGTGCAAGAGTGGTTTCCTGCACCAACACAAGTGCAAAAAGTGGTTTTTCAACACTAACACAAGTGCGAAAAGTGTTTTTTCCACACGAATACAAGTGCAAGAGTGGTTTCCTGCACCAACACAAGTGCAAAAAGTGGTTTTTCAACACTAACACAAGTGCGAAAAGTGTTTTTTCCACACTAATACAAGTGCAAAAGTGGTTTCCTGCACCAACACAAGTGCGAAAAGTGGTTTTTCAACACTAACACAAGTGCGAAAAGTGGTTTTTCAACACTAACACAAGTGCGAAAAGTGGTTTTTCAACACTAACACAAGTGCGAAAAGTGGTTTTTCCACACTAATACAAGTGCAAAAGTGGTTTCCTGCACCAACACAAGTGCGAAAAGTGGTTTTTCAACACTAACACAAGTGCGAAAAGTGGTTTTTCAACACTATCACAAGTGCAAAAGTGGTTTCCTGCACCAACACAAGTGCAAAAAGTGGTTTTTCAAAACTAACACAAGTGCGAAAAGTTGTTTTTCAACACTAACACAAGTGCAAAAAGTGGTTTTTCAACACTATCTCAAGTGCAAAAAGTGTTTTTTCCACACTAATACAAGTGCAAAAGTGGTTTCCTGCACCAACACAAGTGCGAAAAGTGGTTTTTCAACACTAACACAAGTCCGAAAAGTGGTTTTTCAACACTAACACATGTGCGAAAAGTGGTTTTTCCACACTAATACAAATGCAAAAGTGGTGTCCTGCACCAACACAAGTGCGAAAAGTGGTTTTTCAACACTAACACAAGTGCAAAAAGTGTTTTTTCCACACTAATACAAGTGCAAAAGTGGTTTCCTGCACCAACACAAGTGCGAAATGTGGTTTTCAACACTAACACAAGTGCGAAAAGTGGTTTTTCAACACTAACACAAGTGCGAAAAGTGTTTTTTCCACACTAATACAAGTGCAAAAGTGATTTCCTGCACCATCACAAGTGCGAAAAGTGGTTTCTCAACACTAACACAAGTGCGAAAAGTGGTTTTTCAACACTATCACAAGTGCAAAAAGTGTTTTTTCCACACTAATACAAGTGCAAAAGTGGTTTCCTGCACCAACACAAGTGCGAAAAGTGGTTTTTCAACACTAACACAAGTGCGAAAAGTGGTTTTTCCACACTAATACAAGTTCAAAAGTGGTTTCCTGCACCAACACAAGTGCGAAAAGTGGTTTTTCAACACTAACACAAGTGCGAAAAGTGGTTTTTCAACACAAGCACAAGTGCAAAAAGTGTTTTTTCCACACTAATACAAGTGCAAAAGTGGTTTCCTGCACCAACACAAGTGCGAAAAGTGGTTTTTCAACACTAACACAAGTGCGAAAAGTGGTTTTTCAACACTAACACATGTGCGAAAAGTGGTTTTTCAACACTAACACAAGTGCGAAAAGTGTTTTTTCCACACTAATACAAGTGCAAAAGTGGTTTCCTGCACCAACACAAGTGCGAAAAGTGGTTTTTCAACACTAACACAAGTGCGAAAAGTGGTTTTTCAACACTAACACGAGTGCGAAAAGTGGTTTTTCAACACTATCACAAGTGCAAAAGTGTTTTTTCCACACTAAAGAAGTGCAAAAGTGGTTTCCTGCACCAACACAAGTGCGAAAAGTGGTTTTCCAACACTAACACAAGTGCGAAAAGTGGTTTTTCAACACTAACACAAGTGCGAAAAGTGGTTTTTCAACACTATCACAAGTGCAAAAAGTGTTTTTGCCACACTATAATACAAGTGCAAAAGTGGTTTCCTGCACCAACACAAGTGCGAAAAGTGGTTTTTCAACACTAACACAAGTGCGAAAAGTGGTTTTTCAACACTAACACAAGTGCGAAAAGTGGTTTTTCCACACTAATACACATGCAAAAGTGGTTTCCTGCACCAACACAAGTGCGAAAAGTGGTTTTTCAACACTAACACAAGTGCGAAAAGTGGTTTTTCAACACTATCTCAAGTGCAAAAAGTGTTTTTTCCACACTAATACAAGTGCAAGAGTGGTTTCCTGCACCAACACAAGTGCAAAAAGTGGTTTTTCAACACTAACACAAGTGCGAAAAGTGGTTTTTCAACACTAACACATGTGCGAAAAGTGGTTTTTCAACACAAGCACAAGTGCAAAAAGTGTTTTTTCCACACTAATACAAGTGCAAAAGTGGTTTCCTGCACCAACACAAGTGCGAAAAGTGGTTTTTCAACACTAACACAAGTGCGAAAAGTGGTTTTTCAACACTAACACATGTGCGAAAAGTGGTTTTTCAACACTAACACAAGTGCGAAAAGTGTTTTTTCCACACTAATACAAGTGCAAAAGTGGTTTCCTGCACCAACACAAGTGCGAAAAGTGGTTTTTCAACACTAACACAAGTGCGAAAAGTGGTTTTTCAACACTAACACGAGTGCGAAAAGTGGTTTTTCAACACTATCACAAGTGCAAAAGTGTTTTTTCCACACTAAAGAAGTGCAAAAGTGGTTTCCTGCACCAACACAAGTGCGAAAAGTGGTTTTCCAACACTAACACAAGTGCGAAAAGTGGTTTTTCAACACTAACACAAGTGCGAAAAGTGGTTTTTCAACACTACCACAAGTGCAAAAAGTGTTTTTGCCACACTAATACAAGTGCAAAAGTGGTTTCCTGCACCAACACAAGTGCGAAAAGTGGTTTTTCAACACTAACACAAGTGCGAAAAGTGGTTTTTCAACACTAACACAAGTGCGAAAAGTGGTTTTTCCACACTAATACACATGCAAAAGTGGTTTCCTGCACCAACACAAGTGCGAAAAGTGGTTTTTCAACACTAACACAAGTGCGAAAAGTGGTTTTTCAACACTATCTCAAGTGCAAAAAGTGTTTTTTCCACACTAATACAAGTGCAAGAGTGGTTTCCTGCACCAACACAAGTGCAAAAAGTGGTTTTTCAACACTAACACAAGTGCGAAAAGTGGTTTTTCAACACTAACACATGTGCGAAAAGTGGTTTTTCAACACAAGCACAAGTGCAAAAAGTGTTTTTTCCACACTAATACAAGTGCAAAAGTGGTTTCCTGCACCAACACAAGTGCGAAAAGTGGTTTTTCAACACTAACACAAGTGCGAAAAGTGGTTTTTCAACACTAACACATGTGCGAAAAGTGGTTTTTCAACACTAACACAAGTGCGAAAAGTGTTTTTTCCACACTAATACAAGTGCAAAAGTGGTTTCCTGCACCAACACAAGTGCGAAAAGTGGTTTTTCAACACTAACACAAGTGCGAAAAGTGGTTTTTCAACACTAACACGAGTGCGAAAAGTGGTTTTTCAACACTATCACAAGTGCAAAAGTGTTTTTTCCACACTAAAGAAGTGCAAAAGTGGTTTCCTGCACCAACACAAGTGCGAAAAGTGGTTTTCCAACACTAACACAAGTGCGAAAAGTGGTTTTTCAACACTAACACAAGTGCGAAAAGTGGTTTTTCAACACTACCACAAGTGCAAAAAGTGTTTTTGCCACACTAATACAAGTGCAAAAGTGGTTTCCTGCACCAACACAAGTGCGAAAAGTGGTTTTTCAACACTAACACAAGTGCGAAAAGTGGTTTTTCAACACTAACACAAGTGCGAAAAGTGGTTTTTCCACACTAATACACATGCAAAAGTGGTTTCCTGCACCAACACAAGTGCGAAAAGTGGTTTTTCAACACTAACACAAGTGCGAAAAGTGGTTTTTCAACACTATCTCAAGTGCAAAAAGTGTTTTTTCCACACTAATACAAGTGCAAGAGTGGTTTCCTGCACCAACACAAGTGCAAAAAGTGGTTTTTCAACACTAACACAAGTGCGAAAAGTGGTTTTTCAACACTAACACATGTGCGAAAAGTGGTTTTTCCACACTAACAAGTGCAAAAGTGGTTTCCTGCACCAACACAAGTGCGAAAAGTGGTTTTTCAACACTAACACAAGTGCAAAAAGTGGTTTTTCAACACTATCTCAAGTGCAAAAAGTGTTTTTTCCACACTAATACAAGTGCAAGAGTGGTTTCCTGCACCAACACAAGTGCAAAAAGTGGTTTTTCAACACTAACACAAGTGCGAAAAGTGTTTTTTCCACACTAATACAAGTGCAAGAGTGGTTTCCTGCACCAACACAAGTGCAAAAAGTGGTTTTTCAACACTAACACAAGTGCGAAAAGTGTTTTTTCCACACTAATACAAGTGCAAAAGTGGTTTCCTGCACCAACACAAGTGCGAAAAGTGGTTTTTCAACACTAACACAAGTGCGAAAAGTGGTTTTTCAACACTAACACAAGTGCGAAAAGTGGTTTTTCAACACTAACACAAGTGCGAAAAGTGGTTTTTCCACACTAATACAAGTGCAAAAGTGGTTTCCTGCACCAACACAACTGCGAAAAGTGGTTTTTCAACACTAACACAAGTGCGAAAAGTGGTTTTTCAACACTATCACAAGTGCAAAAGTGGTTTCCTGCACCAACACAAGTGCAAAAAGTGGTTTTTCAAAACTAACACAAGTGCGAAAAGTTGTTTTTCAACACTAACACAAGTGCAAAAAGTGGTTTTTCAACACTATCTCAAGTGCAAAAAGTGTTTTTTCCACACTAATACAAGTACAAAAGTGGTTTCCTGCACCAACACAAGTGCGAAAAGTGGTTTTTCAACACTAACACAAGTGCGAAAAGTGGTTTTTCAACACTAACACATGTGCGAAAAGTGGTTTTTCCACACTAATACAAATGCAAAAGTGGTGTCCTGCACCAACACAAGTGCGAAAAGTGGTTTTTCAACACTAACACAAGTGCAAAAAGTGTTTTTTCCACAATAATACAAGTGCAAAAGTGGTTTCCTGCACCAACACAAGTGCGAAATGTGGTTTTCAACACTAACACAAGTGCGAAAAGTGGTTTTTCAACACTAACACAAGTGCGAAAAGTGTTTTTTCCACACTAATACAAGTGCAAAAGTGGTTTCCTGCACCATCACAAGTGCGAAAAGTGGTTTTTCAACACTAACACAAGTGCGAAAAGTGGTTTTTCAACACTATCACAAGTGCAAAAAGTGTTTTTTCCACACTAATACAAGTGCAAAAGTGGTTTCCTGCACCAACACAAGTGCGAAAAGTGGTTTTTCAACACTAACACAAGTGCGAAAAGTGGTTTTTCAACACTATCACAAGTTCAAAAAGTGCTTTTTCCACTCTAATACAAGTGCAAAAGTGGTTTCATGCACCAACACAAGTGCGAAAAGTGGTTTTTCAACACTATCACAAGTGCAAAAAGTGTTTTTTCCACACTAATACAAGTGCAAAAGTGGTTTCCTGCACCAACACAAGTGCGAAAAGTGGTTTTTCAACACTAACACAAGTGCGAAAAGTGGCTTTTCAACACTATCACAAGTGCAAAAAGTGTTTTTTCCACACTAATACAAGTGCAAAAGTGGTTTCCTGCCCAAACACAAGTGCGAAAAGTGGTTTTTCAACACTAACACAAGTGCGAAAAGTGGTTTTTCAACACTAACACAAGTGTGAAAAGTGGTTTTTCAACACTATCACAAGTGCAAAAAGTGTTTTTCCACACTAATACAAGTGCAAAAGTGGTTTCCTGCACCAACATAAGTGCGAAAAGTGGTTTTTCAACACTAACACAAGTGCGAAAAGTGGTTTTTCAACACTAACACAAGTGCGAAAAGTGGTTTTTCCACACTAATACAAGTGCAAAAGTGGTTTCCTGCACCAACACAAGTGCGAAAAGTGGTTTTTCAACACTAACACAAGTGCGAAAAGTGGTTTTTCAACACTAACACAAGTGCGAAAAGTGGTTTTTCCACACTAATACAAGTGCAAAAGTGGTTTCCTGCACCAACACAAGTGCGAAAAGTGGTTTTTCAACACCAACACAAGTGCGAAAAGTGGTTTTTCAACACTAACATAAGTGCAAAAAGTGGTTTTTCCACACTAATACAAGTGCAAAAGTGGTTTCCTGCACCAACACAAGTGCGAAAAGTGGTTTTTAAACACTAACACAAGTGTGAAAAGTGGTTTTTCAACACTATCACAAGTGCAAAAAGTGTTTTTTCCACACTAATACAAGTGCAAAAGTGGTTTCCTGCACCAACACAAGTGCGAAAAGTGGTTTTTCAACAATAACACAAGTGCGAAAAGTGGTTTTTCAACACTATCACAAGTGCAAAAAGTGTTTTTTCCACACTAATACAAGTGCAAAAGTGGTTTCCTGCACCAACACAAGTGCGAAAAGTGGTTTTTCAACACTAACACAAGTGCGAAAAGTGGTTTTCCACACTAATACAAGTTCAAAAGTGGTTTCCTGCACCAACACAAGTGCGAAAAGTGGTTTTTCAACACTAACACAAGTGCGAAAAGTGGTTTTTCAACACAAGCACAAGTGCAAAAAGTGTTTTTTCCACACTAATACAAGTGCAAAAGTGGTTTCCTGCACCAACACAAGTGCGAAAAGTGGTTTTTCAACACTAACACAACTGCGAAAAGTGGTTTTTCAACACTAACACATGTGCGAAAAGTGGTTTTTCAACACTAACACAAGTGCGAAAAGTGTTTTTTCCACACTAATACAAGTGCAAAAGTGGTTTCCTGCACCAACACAAGTGCGAAAAGTAGTTTTTCAACACTAACACAAGTGCGAAAAGTGGTTTTTCAACACTAACACAAGTGCGAAAAGTGGTTTTTCAACACTAACACAAGTGCGAAAAGTGGTTTTTCAACACTATCACAAGTGCAAAAAGTGTTTTTGCCACACTAATACAAGTGCAAAAGTGGTTTCCTGCACCAACACAAGTGCGAAAAGTGGTTTTTCAACACTAACACAAGTGCGAAAAGTGGTTTTTCAACACTAACACAAGTGCGAAAAGTGGTTTTTCCACACTAATACACATGCAAAAGTGGTTTCCTGCACCAACACAAGTGCGAAAAGTGGTTTTTCAACACTAACACAAGTGCGAAAAGTGGTTTTTCAACACTATCTCAAGTGCAAAAAGTGTTTTTTCCACACTAATACAAGTGCAAGAGTGGTTTCCTGCACCAACACAAGTGCGAAAAGTGGTTTTTCAACACTAACACATGTGCGAAAAGTGGTTTTTCCACACTAACAAGTGCAAAAGTGGTTTCCTGCACCAACACAAGTGCGAAAAGTGGTTTTTCAACACTAACACAAGTGCAAAAAGTGGTTTTTCAACACTATCTCAAGTGCAAAAAGTGTTTTTCCACACTAATACAAGTGCAAAAGTGGTTTCCTGCACCAACACAAGTGCGAAAAGTGGTTTTTCAACACTAACACAAGTGCGAAAAGTGGTTTTTCAACACTAACACATGTGCGAAAAGTGGTTTTTCCACACTAATACAAGTGCAAAAGTGGTTTCCTGCACCAACACAAGTGCGAAAAGTGGTTTTTCAACACTAACACAAGTGCGAAAAGTGGTTTTTCAACACTATCACAAGTTCAAAAAGTGCTTTTTCCACTCTAATACAAGTGCAAAAGTGGTTTCATGCACCAACACTAGTGCGAAAAGTGGTTTTTCAACACTATCACAAGTGCAAATAGTGTTTTTTCCACACTAATACAAGTGCAAAAGTGGTTTCCTGCACCAACACAAGTGCGAAAAGTGGTTTTTCAACACTAACACAAGTGCGAAAAGTGGTTTTTCAACACTATCACAAGTGCAAAAAGTGTTTTTTCCACACTAATACAAGTGCAAAAGTGGTTTCCTGCACCAACATAAGTGCGAAAAGTGGTTTTTCAACACTAACACAAGTGCGAAAATTGGTTTTTCAACACTAACACAAGTGCGAAAAGTGGTTTTTCCACACTAATACAAGTGCAAAAGTGGTTTCCTGCACCAACACAAGTGCGAAAAGTGGTTTTTCAACACTAACACAAGTGCGAAAAGTGGTTTTTCAACAATAACAAAAGTGTGAAAAGTGTTTTTTCCACACTAATACAAGTGCAAAAGTGGTTTCCTGCACCAACACAAGTGCGAAAAGTGGTTTTTCAACACTAACACAAGTGCGAAAAGTGGTTTTTCAACACTATCACAAGTGCAAAAAGTGTTTTTTCCACACTAATACAAGTGCAAAAGTGGTTTCCTGCACCAACATAAGTGCGAAAAGTGGTTTTTCAACACTAACACAAGTGCGAAAAGTGGTTTTTCAACACTAACACAAGTGCGAAAAGTGGTTTTTCCACACTAATACAAGTGCAAAAGTGGTTTCCTGCACCAACACAAGTGCGAAAAGTGGTTTTTCAACACTAACACAAGTGCGAAATGTGGTTTTTCAACACTATCACAAGTGCGAAAAGTGTTTTTTCCACACTAATACAAGTGCAAATGTGGTTTCCTGCACCATCACAAGTGCGAAAAGTGGTTTTTCAACACTAACACAAGTGCGAAAAGTGGTTTTTCAACACTATCTCAAGTGCAAAAAGTGTTTTTTCCACACTAATACAAGTGCAAGAGTGGTTTCCTGCACCAACACAAGTGCAAAAAGTGGTTTTTCAACACTAACACAAGTGCGAAAAGTGTTTTTTCCACACGAATACAAGTGCAAGAGTGGTTTCCTGCACCAACACAAGTGCAAAAAGTGGTTTTTCAACACTAACACAAGTGCGAAAAGTGTTTTTTCCACACTAATACAAGTGCAAAAGTGGTTTCCTGCACCAACACAAGTGCGAAAAGTGGTTTTTCAACACTAACACAAGTGCGAAAAGTGGTTTTTCAACACTAACACAAGTGCGAAAAGTGGTTTTTCAACACTAACACAAGTGCGAAAAGTGGTTTTTCCACACTAATACAAGTGCAAAAGTGGTTTCCTGCACCAACACAAGTGCGAAAAGTGGTTTTTCAACACTAACACAAGTGCGAAAAGTGGTTTTTCAACACTATCACAAGTGCAAAAGTGGTTTCCTGCACCAACACAAGTGCAAAAAGTGGTTTTTCAAAACTAACACAAGTGCGAAAAGTTGTTTTTCAACACTAACACAAGTGCAAAAAGTGGTTTTTCAACACTATCTCAAGTGCAAAAAGTGTTTTTTCCACACTAATACAAGTGCAAAAGTGGTTTCCTGCACCAACACAAGTGCGAAAAGTGGTTTTTCAACACTAACACAAGTGCGAAAAGTGGTTTTTCAACACTAACACATGTGCGAAAAGTGGTTTTTCCACACTAATACAAATGCAAAAGTGGTGTCCTGCACCAACACAAGTGCGAAAAGTGGTTTTTCAACACTAACACAAGTGCAAAAAGTGTTTTTTCCACACTAATACAAGTGCAAAAGTGGTTTCCTGCACCAACACAAGTGCGAAATGTGGTTTTCAACACTAACACAAGTGCGAAAAGTGGTTTTTCAACACTAACACAAGTGCGAAAAGTGTTTTTTCCACACTAATACAAGTGCAAAAGTGATTTCCTGCACCATCACAAGTGCGAAAAGTGGTTTCTCAACACTAACACAAGTGCGAAAAGTGGTTTTTCAACACTATCACAAGTGCAAAAAGTGTTTTTTCCACACTAATACAAGTGCAAAAGTGGTTTCCTGCACCAACACAAGTGCGAAAAGTGGTTTTTCAACACTAACACAAGTGCGAAAAGTGGTTTTTCCACACTAATACAAGTTCAAAAGTGGTTTCCTGCACCAACACAAGTGCGAAAAGTGGTTTTTCAACACTAACACAAGTGCGAAAAGTGGTTTTTCAACACAAGCACAAGTGCAAAAAGTGTTTTTTCCACACTAATACAAGTGCAAAAGTGGTTTCCTGCACCAACACAAGTGCGAAAAGTGGTTTTTCAACACTAACACAAGTGCGAAAAGTGGTTTTTCAACACTAACACATGTGCGAAAAGTGGTTTTTCAACACTAACACAAGTGCGAAAAGTGTTTTTTCCACACTAATACAAGTGCAAAAGTGGTTTCCTGCACCAACACAAGTGCGAAAAGTGGTTTTTCAACACTAACACAAGTGCGAAAAGTGGTTTTTCAACACTAACACGAGTGCGAAAAGTGGTTTTTCAACACTATCACAAGTGCAAAAGTGTTTTTTCCACACTAAAGAAGTGCAAAAGTGGTTTCCTGCACCAACACAAGTGCGAAAAGTGGTTTTCCAACACTAACACAAGTGCGAAAAGTGGTTTTTCAACACTAACACAAGTGCGAAAAGTGGTTTTTCAACACTATCACAAGTGCAAAAAGTGTTTTTGCCACACTATAATACAAGTGCAAAAGTGGTTTCCTGCACCAACACAAGTGCGAAAAGTGGTTTTTCAACACTAACACAAGTGCGAAAAGTGGTTTTTCAACACTAACACAAGTGCGAAAAGTGGTTTTTCCACACTAATACACATGCAAAAGTGGTTTCCTGCACCAACACAAGTGCGAAAAGTGGTTTTTCAACACTAACACAAGTGCGAAAAGTGGTTTTTCAACACTATCTCAAGTGCAAAAAGTGTTTTTTCCACACTAATACAAGTGCAAGAGTGGTTTCCTGCACCAACACAAGTGCAAAAAGTGGTTTTTCAACACTAACACAAGTGCGAAAAGTGGTTTTTCAACACTAACACATGTGCGAAAAGTGGTTTTTCAACACAAGCACAAGTGCAAAAAGTGTTTTTTCCACACTAATACAAGTGCAAAAGTGGTTTCCTGCACCAACACAAGTGCGAAAAGTGGTTTTTCAACACTAACACAAGTGCGAAAAGTGGTTTTTCAACACTAACACATGTGCGAAAAGTGGTTTTTCAACACTAACACAAGTGCGAAAAGTGTTTTTTCCACACTAATACAAGTGCAAAAGTGGTTTCCTGCACCAACACAAGTGCGAAAAGTGGTTTTTCAACACTAATACAAGTGCGAAAAGTGGTTTTTCAACACTAACACGAGTGCGAAAAGTGGTTTTTCAACACTATCACAAGTGCAAAAGTGTTTTTTCCACACTAAAGAAGTGCAAAAGTGGTTTCCTGCACCAACACAAGTGCGAAAAGTGGTTTTCCAACACTAACACAAGTGCGAAAAGTGGTTTTTCAACACTAACACAAGTGCGAAAAGTGGTTTTTCAACACTATCACAAGTGCAAAAAGTGTTTTTGCCACACTAATACAAGTGCAAAAGTGGTTTCCTGCACCAACACAAGTGCGAAAAGTGGTTTTTCAACACTAACACAAGTGCGAAAAGTGGTTTTTCAACACTAACACAAGTGCGAAAAGTGGTTTTTCCACACTAATACACATGCAAAAGTGGTTTCCTGCACCAACACAAGTGCGAAAAGTGGTTTTTCAACACTAACACAAGTGCGAAAAGTGGTTTTTCAACACTATCTCAAGTGCAAAAAGTGTTTTTTCCACACTAATACAAGTGCAAGAGTGGTTTCCTGCACCAACACAAGTGCAAAAAGTGGTTTTTCAACACTAACACAAGTGCGAAAAGTGGTTTTTCAACACTAACACATGTGCGAAAAGTGGTTTTTCCACACTAACAAGTGCAAAAGTGGTTTCCTGCACCAACACAAGTGCGAAAAGTGGTTTTTCAACACTAACACAAGTGCAAAAAGTGGTTTTTCAACACTATCTCAAGTGCAAAAAGTGTTTTTTCCACACTAATACAAGTGCAAGAGTGGTTTCCTGCACCAACACAAGTGCAAAAAGTGGCTTTTCAACACTAACACAAGTGCGAAAAGTGTTTTTTCCACACTAATACAAGTGCAAGAGTGGTTTCCTGCACCAACACAAGTGCAAAAAGTGGTTTTTCAACACTAACACAAGTGCGAAAAGTGTTTTTTCCACACTAATACAAGTGCAAAAGTGGTTTCCTGCACCAACACAAGTGCGAAAAGTGGTTTTTCAACACTAACACAAGTGCGAAAAGTGGTTTTTCAACACTAACACAAGTGCGAAAAGTGGTTTTTCAACACTAACACAAGTGCGAAAAGTGGTTTTTCCACACTAATACAAGTGCAAAAGTGGTTTACTGCACCAACACAACTGCGAAAAGTGGTTTTTCAACACTAACACAAGTGCGAAAAGTGGTTTTTCAACACTATCACAAGTGCAAAAGTGGTTTCCTGCACCAACACAAGTGCAAAAAGTGGTTTTTCAAAACTAACACAAGTGCGAAAAGTTGTTTTTCAACACTAACACAAGTGCAAAAAGTGGTTTTTCAACACTATCTCAAGTGCAAAAAGTGTTTTTTCCACACTAATACAAGTACAAAAGTGGTTTCCTGCACCAACACAAGTGCGAAAAGTGGTTTTTCAACACTAACACAAGTGCGAAAAGTGGTTTTTCAACACTAACACATGTGCGAAAAGTGGTTTTTCCACACTAATACAAATGCAAAAGTGGTGTCCTGCACCAACACAAGTGCGAAAAGTGGTTTTTCAACACTAACACAAGTGCGAAAAGTGTTTTTTCCACACTAATACAAGTGCAAAAGTGGTTTCCTGCACCATCACAAGTGCGAAAAGTGGTTTTTCAACACTAACACAAGTGCGAAAAGTGGTTTTTCAACACTATCACAAGTGCAAAAAGTGTTTTTTCCACACTAATACAAGTGCAAAAGTGGTTTCCTGCACCAACACAAGTGCGAAAAGTGGTTTTTCAACACTAACACAAGTGCGAAAAGTGGTTTTTCAACACTATCACAAGTTCAAAAAGTGCTTTTTCCACTCTAATACAAGTGCAAAAGTGGTTTCATGCACCAACACAAGTGCGAAAAGTGGTTTTTCAACACTATCACAAGTGCAAAAAGTGTTTTTTCCACACTAATACAAGTGCAAAAGTGGTTTCCTGCACCAACACAAGTGCGAAAAGTGGTTTTTCAACACTAACACAAGTGCGAAAAGTGGCTTTTCAACACTATCACAAGTGCAAAAAGTGTTTTTTCCACACTAATACAAGTGCAAAAGTGGTTTCCTGCCCAAACACAAGTGCGAAAAGTGGTTTTTCAACACTAACACAAGTGCGAAAAGTGGTTTTTCAACACTAACACAAGTGTGAAAAGTGGTTTTTCAACACTATCACAAGTGCAAAAAGTGTTTTTCCACACTAATACAAGTGCAAAAGTGGTTTCCTGCACCAACATAAGTGCGAAAAGTGGTTTTTCAACACTAACACAAGTGCGAAAAGTGGTTTTTCAACACTAACACAAGTGCGAAAAGTGGTTTTTCCACACTAATACAAGTGCAAAAGTGGTTTCCTGCACCAACACAAGTGCGAAAAGTGGTTTTTCAACACTAACACAAGTGCGAAAAGTGGTTTTTCAACACTAACACAAGTGCGAAAAGTGGTTTTTCCACACTAATACAAGTGCAAAAGTGGTTTCCTGCACCAACACAAGTGCGAAAAGTGGTTTTTCAACACCAACACAAGTGCGAAAAGTGGTTTTTCAACACTAACATAAGTGCAAAAAGTGGTTTTTCCACACTAATACAAGTGCAAAAGTGGTTTCCTGCACCAACACAAGTGCGAAAAGTGGTTTTTAAACACTAACACAAGTGTGAAAAGTGGTTTTTCAACACTATCACAAGTGCAAAAAGTGTTTTTTCCACACTAATACAAGTGCAAAAGTGGTTTCCTGCACCAACACAAGTGCGAAAAGTGGTTTTTCAACAATAACACAAGTGCGAAAAGTGGTTTTTCAACACTATCACAAGTGCAAAAAGTGTTTTTTCCACACTAATACAAGTGCAAAAGTGGTTTCCTGCACCAACATAAGTGCGAAAAGTGGTTTTTCAACACTAACACAAGTGCGAAAAGTGGTTTTCCAACACTAACACAAGTGCGAAAAGTGGTTTTTCCACACTAACACAAGTGCAAAAGTGGTCTCCTGCACCAACACAAGTGCAAAAAGTGGTTTTTCAAAACTAACACAAGTGCGAAAAGTTGTTTTTCAACACTAACACAAGTGCAAAAAGTGGTTTTTCAACACTATCTCAAGTGCAAAAAGTGTTTTTTCCACACTAATACAAGTACAAAAGTGGTTTCCTGCACCAACACAAGTGCGAAAAGTGGTTTTTCAACACTAACACAAGTGCGAAAGTGGTTTTTCAACACTAACACATGTGCGAAAAGTGGTTTTTCCACACTAATACAAATGCAAAAGTGGTGTCCTGCACCAACACAAGTGCGAAAAGTGGTTTTTCAACACTAACACAAGTGCAAAAAGTGTTTTTTCCACAATAATACAAGTGCAAAAGTGGTTTCCTGCACCAACATAAGTGCGAAAAGTGGTTTTTCAACACTAACACAAGTGCGAAAATTGGTTTTTCAACACTAACACAAGTGCGAAAAGTGGTTTTTCAACACTAACACAAGTGCGAAAAGTGGTTTTTCCACACTAATACACATGCAAAAGTGGTTTCCTGCACCAACACAAGTGCGAAAAGTGGTTTTTCAACACTAACACAAGTGCGAAAAGTGGTTTTTCAACACTATCTCAAGTGCAAAAAGTGTTTTTTCCACACTAATACAAGTGCAAGAGTGGTTTCCTGCACCAACACAAGTGCGAAAAGTGGTTTTTCAACACTAACACATGTGCGAAAAGTGGTTTTTCCACACTAACAAGTGCAAAAGTGGTTTCCTGCACCAACACAAGTGCGAAAAGTGGTTTTTCAACACTAACACAAGTGCAAAAAGTGGTTTTTCAACACTATCTCAAGTGCAAAAAGTGTTTTTCCACACTAATACAAGTGCAAAAGTGGTTTCCTGCACCAACACAAGTGCGAAAAGTGGTTTTTCAACACTAACACAAGTGCGAAAAGTGGTTTTTCAACACTAACACATGTGCGAAAAGTGGTTTTTCCACACTAATACAAGTGCAAAAGTGGTGTCCTGCACCAACACAAGTGCGAAAAGTGGTTTTTCAACACTAACACAAGTGCAAAAAGAGTTTTTTCCACACTAATACAAGTGCAAAAGTGGTTTCCTGCACCAACACAAGTGCGAAATGTGGTTTTCAACACTAACACAAGTGCGAAAAGTGGTTTTTCAACACTAACACAAGTGCGAAAAGTGTTTTTTCCACACTAATACAAGTGCAAAAGTGGTTTCCTGCACCATCACAAGTGCGAAAAGTGGTTTTTCAACACTAACACAAGTGCGAAAAGTGGTTTTTCAACACTATCACAAGTGCAAAAAGTGTTTTTTCCACACTAATACAAGTGCAAAAGTGGTTTCCTGCACCAACACAAGTGCGAAAAGTGGTTTTTCAACACTAACACAAGTGCGAAAAGTGGTTTTTCAACACTATCACAAGTTCAAAAAGTGCTTTTTCCACTCTAATACAAGTGCAAAAGTGGTTTCATGCACCAACACTAGTGCGAAAAGTGGTTTTTCAACACTATCACAAGTGCAAATAGTGTTTTTTCCACACTAATACAAGTGCAAAAGTGGTTTCCTGCACCAACACAAGTGCGAAAAGTGGTTTTTCAACACTAACACAAGTGCGAAAAGTGGTTTTTCAACACTATCACAAGTGCAAAAAGTGTTTTTTCCACACTAATACAAGTGCAAAAGTGGTTTCCTGCACCAACATAAGTGCGAAAAGTGGTTTTTCAACACTAACACAAGTGCGAAAATTGGTTTTTCAACACTAACACAAGTGCGAAAAGTGGTTTTTCCACACTAATACAAGTGCAAAAGTGGTTTCCTGCACCAACACAAGTGCGAAAAGTGGTTTTTCAACACTAACACAAGTGCGAAAAGTGGTTTTTCAACACTAACAAAAGTGTGAAAAGTGTTTTTTCCACACTAATACAAGTGCAAAAGTGGTTTCCTGCACCAACACAAGTGCGAAAAGTGGTTTTTCAACACTAACACAAGTGCGAAAAGTGGTTTTTCAACACTATCACAAGTGCAAAAAGTGTTTTTTCCACACTAATACAAGTGCAAAAGTGGTTTCCTGCACCAACATAAGTGCGAAAAGTGGTTTTTCAACACTAACACAAGTGCGAAAAGTGGTTTTTCAACACTAACACAAGTGTGAAAAGTGTTTTTTCCACACTAATACAAGTGCAAAAGTGGTTTCCTGCACCAACACAAGTGCGAAAAGTGGTTTTTCAACACTAACACAAGTGCGAAAAGTGGTTTTTCAACACTATCACAAGTGCAAAAAGTGTTTTTTCCACACTAATACAAGTGCAAAAGTGGTTTCCTGCACCAACATAAGTGCGAAAAGTGGTTTTTCAACACTAACACAAGTGCGAAAAGTGGTTTTTCAACACTAACACAAGTGCGAAAAGTGGTTTTTCCACACTAACACAAGTGCAAAAGTGGTTTCCTGCACCAACACAAGTGCAAAAAGTGGTTTTTCAAAACTAACACAAGTGCGAAAAGTTGTTTTTCAACACTAACACAAGTGCAAAAAGTGGTTTTTCAACACTATCTCAAGTGCAAAAAGTGTTTTTTCCACACTAATACAAGTACAAAAGTGGTTTCCTGCACCAACACAAGTGCGAAAAGTGGTTTTTCAACACTAACACAAGTGCGAAAGTGGTTTTTCAACACTAACACATGTGCGAAAAGTGGTTTTTCCACACTAATACAAATGCAAAAGTGGTGTCCTGCACCAACACAAGTGCGAAAAGTGGTTTTTCAACACTAACACAAGTGCAAAAAGTGTTTTTTCCACAATAATACAAGTGCAAAAGTGGTTTCCTGCACCAACACAAGTGCGAAATGTGGTTTTCAACACTAACACAAGTGCGAAAAGTGGTTTTTCAACACTAACACAAGTGCGAAAAGTGTTTTTTCCACACTAATACAAGTGCAAAAGTGGTTTCCTGCACCATCACAAGTGCGAAAAGTGGTTTTTCAACACTAACACAAGTACGAAAAGTGGTTTTTCAACACTATCACAAGTGCAAAAAGTGTTTTTTCCACACTAATACAAGTGCAAAAGTGGTTTCCTGCACCAACACAAGTGCGAAAAGTGGTTTTTCAACACTAACACAAGTGCGAAAAGTGGTTTTTCAACACTATCACAAGTTCAAAAAGTGCTTTTTCCACTCTAATACAAGTGCAAAAGTGGTTTCATGCACCAACACAAGTGCGAAAAGTGGTTTTTCAACACTATCACAAGTGCAAAAAGTGTTTTTTCCACACTAATACAAGTGCAAAAGTGGTTTCCTGCACCAACACAAGTGCGAAAAGTGGTTTTTCAACACTAACACAAGTGCGAAAAGTGGCTTTTCAACACTATCACAAGTGCAAAAAGTGTTTTTTCCACACTAATACAAGTGCAAAAGTGGTTTCCTGCCCAAACACAAGTGCGAAAAGTGGTTTTTCAACACTAACACAAGTGCGAAAAGTGGTTTTTCAACACTAACACAAGTGTGAAAAGTGGTTTTTCAACACTATCACAAGTGCAAAAAGTGTTTTTCCACACTAATACAAGTGCAAAAGTGGTTTCCTGCACCAACATAAGTGCGAAAAGTGGTTTTTCAACAGTAACACAAGTGCGAAAAGTGGTTTTTCAACACTAACACAAGTGCGAAAAGTGGTTTTTCCACACTAATACAAGTGCAAAAGTGGTTTCCTGCACCAACACAAGTGCGAAAAGTGGTTTTTCAACACTAACACAAGTGTGAAAAGTGGTTTTTCAACACTAACACAAGTGCGAAAAGTGGTTTTTCCACACTAATACAAGTGCAAAAGTGGTTTCCTGCACCAACACAAGTGCGAAAAGTGGTTTTTCAACACCAACACAAGTGCGAAAAGTGGTTTTTCAACACTAACATAAGTGCAAAAAGTGGTTTTTCCACACTAATACAAGTGCAAAAGTGGTTTCCTGCACCAACACAAGTGCGAAAAGTGGTTTTTAAACACTAACACAAGTGTGAAAAGTGGTTTTTCAACACTATCACAAGTGCAAAAAGTGTTTTTTCCACACTAATACAAGTGCAAAAGTGGTTTCCTGCACCAACACAAGTGCGAAAAGTGGTTTTTCAACAATAACACAAGTGCGAAAAGTGGTTTTTCAACACTATCACAAGTGCAAAAAGTGTTTTTTCCACACTAATACAAGTGCAAAAGTGGTTTCCTGCACCAACACAAGTGCGAAAAGTGGTTTTTCAACACTAACACAAGTGCGAAAAGTGGTTTTCCACACTAATACAAGTTCAAAAGTGGTTTCCTGCACCAACACAAGTGCGAAAAGTGGTTTTTCAACACTAACACAAGTGCGAAAAGTGGTTTTTCAACACAAGCACAAGTGCAAAAAGTGTTTTTTCCACACTAATACAAGTGCAAAAGTGGTTTCCTGCACCAACACAAGTGCGAAAAGTGGTTTTTCAACACTAACACAACTGCGAAAAGTGGTTTTTCAACACTAACACATGTGCGAAAAGTGGTTTTTCAACACTAACACAAGTGCGAAAAGTGTTTTTTCCACACTAATACAAGTGCAAAAGTGGTTTCCTGCACCAACACAAGTGCGAAAAGTGGTTTTTCAACACTAACACAAGTGCGAAAAGTGGTTTTTCAACACTAACACAAGTGCGAAAAGTGATTTTTCAACACTAACACAAGTGCGAAAAGTGGTTTTTCAACACTATCACAAGTGCAAAAAGTGTTTTTGCCACACTAATACAAGTGCAAAAGTGGTTTCCTGCACCAACACAAGTGCGAAAAGTGGTTTTTCAACACTAACACAAGTGCGAAAAGTGGTTTTTCAACACTAACACAAGTGCGAAAAGTGGTTTTTCCACACTAATACACATGCAAAAGTGGTTTCCTGCACCAACACAAGTGCGAAAAGTGGTTTTTCAACACTAACACAAGTGCGAAAAGTGGTTTTTCAACACTATCTCAAGTGCAAAAAGTGTTTTTTCCACACTAATACAAGTGCAAGAGTGGTTTCCTGCACCAACACAAGTGCGAAAAGTGGTTTTTCAACACTAACACATGTGCGAAAAGTGGTTTTCCACACTAACAAGTGCAAAAGTGGTTTCCTGCACCAACACAAGTGCGAAAAGTGGTTTTTCAACACTAACACAAGTGCAAAAAGTGGTTTTTCAACACTATCTCAAGTGCAAAAAGTGTTTTTTCCACACTAATACAAGTGCAAAAGTGGTTTCCTGCACCAACACAAGTGCGAAAAGTGGTTTTTCAACACTAACACAAGTGCGAAAAGTGGTTTTTCAACACTAACACATGTGCGAAAAGTGGTTTTTCCACACTAATACAAGTGCAAAAGTGGTGTCCTGCACCAACACAAGTGCGAAAAGTGGTTTTTCAACACTAACACAAGTGCAAAAAGAGTTTTTTCCACACTAATACAAGTGCAAAAGTGGTTTCCTGCACCAACACAAGTGCGAAATGTGGTTTTCAACACTAACACAAGTGCGAAAAGTGGTTTTTCAACACTAACACAAGTGCGAAAAGTGTTTTTTCCACACTAATACAAGTGCAAAAGTGGTTTCCTGCACCATCACAAGTGCGAAAAGTGGTTTTTCAACACTAACACAAGTGCGAAAAGTGGTTTTTCAACACTATCACAAGTGCAAAAAGTGTTTTTTCCACACTAATACAAGTGCAAAAGTGGTTTCCTGCACCAACACAAGTGCGAAAAGTGGTTTTTCAACACTAACACAAGTGCGAAAAGTGGTTTTTCAACACTATCACAAGTTCAAAAAGTGCTTTTTCCACTCTAATACAAGTGCAAAAGTGGTTTCATGCACCAACACTAGTGCGAAAAGTGGTTTTTCAACACTATCACAAGTGCAAATAGTGTTTTTTCCACACTAATACAAGTGCAAAAGTGGTTTCCTGCACCAACACAAGTGCGAAAAGTGGTTTTTCAACACTAACACAAGTGCGAAAAGTGGTTTTTCAACACTATCACAAGTGCAAAAAGTGTTTTTTCCACACTAATACAAGTGCAAAAGTGGTTTCCTGCACCAACATAAGTGCGAAAAGTGGTTTTTCAACACTAACACAAGTGCGAAAATTGGTTTTTCAACACTAACACAAGTGCGAAAAGTGGTTTTTCCACACTAATACAAGTGCAAAAGTGGTTTCCTGCACCAACACAAGTGCGAAAAGTGGTTTTTCAACACTAACACAAGTGCGAAAAGTGGTTTTTCAACACTAACAAAAGTGTGAAAAGTGTTTTTTCCACACTAATACAAGTGCAAAAGTGGTTTCCTGCACCAACACAAGTGCGAAAAGTGGTTTTTCAACACTAACACAAGTGCGAAAAGTGGTTTTTCAACACTATCACAAGTGCAAAAAGTGTTTTTTCCACACTAATACAAGTGCAAAAGTGGTTTCCTGCACCAACATAAGTGCGAAAAGTGGTTTTTCAACACTAACACAAGTGCGAAAAGTGGTTTTTCAACACTAACACAAGTGCGAAAAGTGGTTTTTCCACACTAATACAAGTGCAAAAGTGGTTTCCTGCACCAACACAAGTGTGAAAAGTGGTTTTTCAACACTAACACAAGTGCGAAAAGTGGTTTTTCAACACTATCACAAGTGCGAAAAGTGTTTTTTCCACACTAATACAAGTGCAAATGTGGTTTCCTGCACCATCACAAGTGCGAAAAGTGGTTTTTCAACACTAACACAAGTGCGAAAAGTGGTTTTTCAACACTATCTCAAGTGCAAAAAGTGTTTTTTCCACACTAATACAAGTGCAAGAGTGGTTTCCTGCACCAACACAAGTGCAAAAAGTGGTTTTTCAACACTAACACAAGTGCGAAAAGTGTTTTTTCCACACAAATACAAGTGCAAGAGTGGTTTCCTGCACCAACACAAGTGCAAAAAGTGGTTTTTCAACACTAACACAAGTGCAAAAAGTGTTTTTTCCACACTAATACAAGTGCAAAAGTGGTTTCCTGCACCAACACAAGTGCGAAAAGTGGTTTTTCAACACTAACACAAGTGCGAAAAGTGGTTTTTCAACACTAACACAAGTGCGAAAAGTGGTTTTTCAACACTAACACAAGTGCGAAAAGTGGTTTTTCCACACTAATACAAGTGCAAAAGTGGTTTCCTGCACCAACACAAGTGCGAAAAGTGGTTTTTCAACACTAACACAAGTGCGAAAAGTGGTTTTTCAACACTATCACAAGTGCAAAAGTGGTTTCCTGCACCAACACAAGTGCAAATAGTGGTTTTTCAAAACTAACACAAGTGCGAAAAGTTGTTTTTCAACACTAACACAAGTGCAAAAAGTGGTTTTTCAACACTATCTCAAGTGCAAAAAGTGTTTTTTCCACACTAATACAAGTGCAAAAGTGGTTTCCTGCACCAACACAAGTGCGAAAAGTGGTTTTTCAACACTAACACAAGTGCGAAAAGTGGTTTTTCAACACTAACACATGTGCGAAAAGTGGTTTTTCCACACTAATACAAATGCAAAAGTGGTGTCCTGCACCAACACAAGTGCGAAAAGTGGTTTTTCAACACTAACACAAGTGCAAAAAGTGTTTTTTCCACACTAATACAAGTGCAAAAGTGGTTTCCTGCACCAACACAAGTGCGAAATGTGGTTTTCAACACTAACACAATTGCGAAAAGTGGTTTTTCAACACTAACACAAGTGCGAAAAGTGTTTTTTCCACACTAATACAAGTGCAAAAGTGATTTCCTGCACCATCACAAGTGCGAAAAGTGGTTTCTCAACATTAACACAAGTGCGAAAAGTGGTTTTTCAACACTATCACAAGTGCAAAAAGTGTTTTTTCCACACTAATACAAGTGCAAAAGTGGTTTCCTGCACCAACACAAGTACGAAAAGTGGTTTTTCAACACTAACACAAGTGCGAAAAGTGGTTTTTCCACACTAATACAAGTTCAAAAGTGGTTTCCTGCACCAACACAAGTGCGAAAAGTGGTTTTTCAACACTAACACAAGTGCGAAAAGTGGTTTTTCAACACAAGCACAAGTGCAAAAAGTGTTTTTTCCACACTAATACAAGTGCAAAAGTGGTTTCCTGCACCAACACAAGTGCGAAAAGTGGTTTTTCAACACTAACACAAGTGCGAAAAGTGGTTTTTCAACACTAACACATGTGCGAAAAGTGGTTTTTCAACACTAACACAAGTGCGAAAAGTGTTTTTTCCACACTAATACAAGTGCAAATGTGGTTTCCTGCACCAACACAAGTGCGAAAAGTGGTTTTTCAACACTAACACAAGTGCGAAAAGTGGTTTTTCAACACTAACACGAGTGCGAAAAGTGGTTTTTCAACACTATCACAAGTGCAAAAGTGTTTTTTCCACACTAATACAAGTGCAAAAGTGGTTTCCTGCACCAACACAAGTGCGAAAAGTGGTTTTCCAACACTAACACAAGTGCGAAAAGTGGTTTTTCAACACTAACACAAGTGCGAAAAGTGGTTTTTCAACACTATCACAAGTGCAAAAAGTGTTTTTGCCACACTAATACAAGTGCAAAAGTGGTTTCCTGCACCAACACAAGTGCGAAAAGTGGTTTTTCAACACTAACACAAGTGCGAAAAGTGGTTTTTCAACACTAACACAAGTGCGAAAAGTGGTTTTTCCACACTAATACACATGCAAAAGTGGTTTCCTGCACCAACACAAGTGCGAAAAGTGGTTTTTCAACACTAACACAAGTGCGAAAAGTGGTTTTTCAACACTATCTCAAGTGCAAAAAGTGTTTTTTCCACACTAATACAAGTGCAAGAGTGGTTTCCTGCACCAACACAAGTGCAAAAAGTGGTTTTTCAACACTAACACAAGTGCGAAAAGTGGTTTTTCAACACTAACACATGTGCGAAAAGTGGTTTTTCCACACTAACAAGTGCAAAAGTGGTTTCCTGCACCAACACAAGTGCGAAAAGTGGTTTTTCAACACTAACACAAGTGCAAAAAGTGGTTTTTCAACACTATCTCAAGTGCAAAAAGTGTTTTTTCCACACTAATACAAGTGCAAAAGTGGTTTCCTGCACCAACACAAGTGCGAAAAGTGGTTTTTCAACACTAACAAAAGTGCGAAAAGTGGTTTTTCAACACTAACACATGTGCGAAAAGTGGTTTTTCCACACGAATACAAGTGCAAAAGTGGTGTCCTGCACCAACACAAGTGCGAAAAGTGGTTTTTCAACACTAACACAAGTGCAAAAAGAGTTTTTTCCACACTAATACAAGTGCAAAAGTGGTTTCCTGCACCAACACAAGTGCGAAATGTGGTTTTCAACACTAACACAAGTGCGAAAAGTGGTTTTTCAACACTAACACAAGTGCGAAAAGTGTTTTTTCCACACTAATACAAGTGCAAAAGTGGTTTCCTGCACCATCACAAGTGCGAAAAGTGGTTTTTCAACACTAACACAAGTGCGAAAAGTGGTTTTTCAACACTATCACAAGTGCAAAAAGTGTTTTTTCCACACTAATACAAGTGCAAAAGTGGTTTCCTGCACCAACACAAGTGCGAAAAGTGGTTTTTCAACACTAACACAAGTGCGAAAAGTGGTTTTTCAACACTATCACAAGTTCAAAAAGTGCTTTTTCCACTCTAATACAAGTGCAAAAGTGGTTTCATGCACCAACACAAGTGCGAAAAGTGGTTTTTCAACACTATCACAAGTGCAAATAGTGTTTTTTCCACACTAATACAAGTGCAAAAGTGGTTTCCTGCACCAACACAAGTGCGAAAAGTGGTTTTTCAACACTAACACAAGTGCGAAAAGTGGTTTTTCAACACTATCACAAGTGCAAAAAGTGTTTTTTCCACACTAATACAAGTGCAAAAGTGGTTTCCTGCACCAACATAAGTGCGAAAAGTGGTTTTTCAACACTAACACAAGTGCGAAAATTGGTTTTTCAACACTAACACAAGTGCGAAAAGTGGTTTTTCCACACTAATACAAGTGCAAAAGTGGTTTCCTGCACCAACACAAGTGCGAAAAGTGGTTTTTCAACACTAACACAAGTGCGAAAAGTGGTTTTCAACACTAACACAAGTGTGAAAAGTGTTTTTTCCACACTAATACAAGTGCAAAAGTGGTTTCCTGCACCAACACAAGTGCGAAAAGTGGTTTTTCAACACTAACACAAGTGCGAAAAGTGGTTTTTCAACACTATCACAAGTGCAAAAAGTGTTTTTTCCACACTAATACAAGTGCAAAAGTGGTTTCCTGCACCAACATAAGTGCGAAAAGTGGTTTTTCAACACTAACACAAGTGCGAAAAGTGGTTTTTCAACACTAACACAAGTGCGAAAAGTGGTTTTTCCACACTAACACAAGTGCAAAAGTGGTTTCCTGCACCAACACAAGTGCGAAAAGTGGTTTTTCAACACTAACACAAGTGCAAAAAGTGGTTTTTCAACACTATCACAAGTGCGAAAAGTGTTTTTTCCACACTAATACAAGTGCAAATGTGGTTTCCTGCACCATCACAAGTGCGAAAAGTGGTTTTTCAACACTAACACAAGTGCGAAAAGTGGTTTTTCAACACTATCTCAAGTGCAAAAAGTGTTTTTTCCACACTTGTACAAGTGCAAGAGTGGTTTCCTGCACCAACACAAGTGCAAAAAGTGGTTTTTCAACACTAACACAAGTGCGAAAAGTGTTTTTTCCACACTAATACAAGTGCAAGAGTGGTTTCCTGCACCAACACAAGTGCAAAAAGTGGTTTTTCAACACTAACACAAGTGCGAAAAGTGTTTTTTCCACACTAATACAAGTGCAAAAGTGGTTTCCTGCACCAACACAAGTGCGAAAAGTGGTTTTTCAACACTAACACAAGTGCGAAAAGTGGTTTTTCAACACTAACACAAGTGCGAAAAGTGGTTTTTCAACACTAACACAAGTGCGAAAAGTGGTTTTTCCACACTAATACAAGTGCAAAAGTGGTTTCCTGCACCAACACAAGTGCGAAAAGTGGTTTTTCAACACTAACACAAGTGCGAAAAGTGGTTTTTCAACACTATCACAAGTGCAAAAGTGGTTTCCTGCACCAACACAAGTGCAAAAAGTGGTTTTTCAAAACTAACACAAGTGCGAAAAGTTGTTTTTCAACACTAACACAAGTGCAAAAAGTGGTTTTTCAACACTATCTCAAGTGCAAAAAGTGTTTTTTCCACACTAATACAAGTGCAAAAGTGGTTTCCTGCACCAACACAAGTGCGAAAAGTGGTTTTTCAACACTAACACAAGTGCGAAAAGTGGTTTTTCAACACTAACACATGTGCGAAAAGTGTTTTTTCCACACTAATACAAATGCAAAAGTGGTGTCCTGCACCAACACAAGTGCGAAAAGTGGTTTTTCAACACTAACACAAGTGCAAAAAGTGTTTTTTCCACACTAATACAAGTGCAAAAGTGGTTTCCTGCACCAACACAAGTGCGAAATGTGGTTTTCAACACTAACACAAGTGCGAAAAGTGGTTTTTCAACACTATCACAAGTGCAAAAAGTGTTTTTTCCACACTAATACAAGTGCAAAAGTGGTTTCCTGCACCAACACAAGTGCGAAAAGTGGTTTTTCAACACTAACACAAGTGCGAAAAGTGGTTTTTCAACACTAACACAAGTGTGAAAAGTGTTTTTTCCACACTAATACAAGTGCAAAAGTGGTTTCCTGCACCAACACAAGTGCGAAAAGTGGTTTTTCAACACTAACACAAGTGCGAAAAGTGGTTTTTCAACACTATCACAAGTGCAAAAAGTGTTTTTTCCACACTAATACAAGTGCAAAAGTGGTTTCCTGCACCAACATAAGTGCGAAAAGTGGTTTTTCAACACTAACACAAGTGCGAAAAGTGGTTTTTCAACACTAACACAAGTGCGAAAAGTGGTTTTTCCACACTAATACAAGTGCAAAAGTGGTTTCCTGCACCAACACAAGTGCGAAAAGTGGTTTTTCAACACTAACACAAGTGCGAAAAGTGGTTTTTCAACACTATCACAAGTGCGAAAAGTGTTTTTTCCACACTAATACAAGTGCAAATGTGGTTTCCTGCACCATCACAAGTGCGAAAAGTGGTTTTTCAACACTAAGACAAGTGCGAAAAGTGGTTTTTCAACACTATCTCAAGTGCAAAAAGTGTTTTTTCCACACTAATACAAGTGCAAGAGTGGTTTCCTGCACCAACACAAGTGCAAAAAGTGGTTTTTCAACACTAACACAAGTGCGAAAAGTGTTTTTTCCACACAAATACAAGTGCAAGAGTGGTTTCCTGCACCAACACAAGTGCAAAAAGTGGTTTTTCAACACTAACACAAGTGCAAAAAGTGTTTTTTCCACACTAATACAAGTGCAAAAGTGGTTTCCTGCACCAACACAAGTGCGAAAAGTGGTTTTTCAACACTAACACAAGTGCGAAAAGTGGTTTTCAACACTAACACAAGTGCGAAAAGTGGTTTTTCAACACTAACACAAGTGCGAAAAGTGGTTTTTCCACACTAATACAAGTGCAAAAGTGGTTTCCTGCACCAACACAAGTGCGAAAAGTGGTTTTTCAACACTAACACAAGTGCGAAAAGTGGTTTTTCAACACTATCACAAGTGCAAAAGTGGTTTCCTGCACCAACACAAGTGCAAAAAGTGGTTTTTCAAAACTAACACAAGTGCGAAAAGTTGTTTTTCAACACTAACACAAGTGCAAAAAGTGGTTTTTCAACACTATCTCAAGTGCAAAAAGTGTTTTTTCCACACTAATACAAGTGCAAATGTGGTTTCCTGCACCATCACAAGTGCGAAAAGTGGTTTTTCAACACTAACACAAGTGCGAAAAATGGTTTTTCAACACTATCTCAAGTGCAAAAAGTGTTTTTTCCACACTAATACAAGTGCAAGAGTGGTTTCCTGCACCAACACAAGTGCAAAAAGTGGTTTTTCAACACTAACACAAGTGCGAAAAGTGTTTTTTCCACACTAATACAAGTGCAAGAGTGGTTTCCTGCACCAACACAAGTGCAAAAAGTGGTTTTTCAACACTAACACAAGTGCGAAAAGTGTTTTTTCCACACTAATACAAGTGCAAAAGTGGTTTCCTGCACCAACACAAGTGCGAAAAGTGGTTTTTCAACACTAACACAAGTGCAAAAAGTGGTTTTTCAACACTAACACAAGTGCGAAAAGTGGTTTTTCAACACTAACACAAGTGCGAAAAGTGGTTTTTCCACACTAATACAAGTGCAAAAGTGGTTTCCTGCACCAACACAAGTGCGAAAAGTGGTTTTTCAACACTAACACAAGTGCGAAAAGTGGTTTTTCAACACTATCACAAGTGCAAAAGTGGTTTCCTGCACCAACACAAGTGCAAAAAGTGGTTTTTCAAAACTAACACAAGTGCGAAAAGTTGTTTTTCAACACTAACACAAGTGCAAAAAGTGGTTTTTCAACACTATCTCAAGTGCAAAAAGTGTTTTTTCCACACTAATACAAGTGCAAAAGTGGTTTCCTGCACCAACACAAGTGCGAAAAGTGGTTTTTCAACACTAACACAAGTGCGAAAAGTGGTTTTTCAACACTAACACATGTGCGAAAAGTGTTTTTTCCACACTAATACAAATGCAAAAGTGGTGTCCTGCACCAACACAAGTGCGAAAAGTGGTTTTTCAACACTAACACAAGTGCAAAAAGTGTTTTTTCCACACTAATACAAGTGCAAAAGTGGTTTCCTGCACCAACACAAGTGCGAAATGTGGTTTTCAACACTAACACAAGTGCGAAAAGTGGTTTTTCAACACTAACACAAGTGCGAAAAGTGGTTTTTCAACACTAACACAAGTGTGAAAAGTGTTTTTTCCACACTAATACAAGTGCAAAAGTGGTTTCCTGCACCAACACAAGTGCGAAAAGTGGTTTTTCAACACTAACACAAGTGCGAAAAGTGGTTTTTCAACACTATCACAAGTGCAAAAAGTGTTTTTTCCACACTAATACAAGTGCAAAAGTGGTTTCCTGCACCAACACAAGTGCGAAAAGTGGTTTTTCAACACTAACACAAGTGCGAAAAGTGGTTTTTCAACACTAACACAAGTGTGAAAAGTGTTTTTTCCACACTAATACAAGTGCAAAAGTGGTTTCCTGCACCAACACAAGTGCGAAAAGTGGTTTTTCAACACTAACACAAGTGCGAAAAGTGGTTTTTCAACACTATCACAAGTGCAAAAAGTGTTTTTTCCACACTAATACAAGTGCAAAAGTGGTTTCCTGCACCAACATAAGTGCGAAAAGTGGTTTTTCAACACTAACACAAGTGCGAAAAGTGGTTTTTCAACACTAACACAAGTGCGAAAAGTGGTTTTTCCACACTAATACAAGTGCAAAAGTGGTTTCCTGCACCAACACAAGTGCGAAAAGTGGTTTTTCAACACTAACACAAGTGCGAAAAGTGGTTTTTCAACACTATCACAAGTGCGAAAAGTGTTTTTCCACACTAATACAAGTGCAAATGTGGTTTCCTGCACCATCACAAGTGCGAAAAGTGGTTTTTCAACACTAAGACAAGTGCGAAAAGTGGTTTTTCAACACTATCTCAAGTGCAAAAAGTGTTTTTTCCACACTAATACAAGTGCAAGAGTGGTTTCCTGCACCAACACAAGTGCAAAAAGTGGTTTTTCAACACTAACACAAGTGCGAAAAGTGTTTTTTCCACACAAATACAAGTGCAAGAGTGGTTTCCTGCACCAACACAAGTGCAAAAAGTGGTTTTTCAACACTAACACAAGTGCAAAAAGTGTTTTTTCCACACTAATACAAGTGCAAAAGTGGTTTCCTGCACCAACACAAGTGCGAAAAGTGGTTTTTCAACACTAACACAAGTGCGAAAAGTGGTTTTCAACACTAACACAAGTGCGAAAAGTGGTTTTTCAACACTAACACAAGTGCGAAAAGTGGTTTTTCCACACTAATACAAGTGCAAAAGTGGTTTCCTGCACCAACACAAGTGCGAAAAGTGGTTTTTCAACACTAACACAAGTGCGAAAAGTGGTTTTTCAACACTATCACAAGTGCAAAAGTGGTTTCCTGCACCAACACAAGTGCAAAAAGTGGTTTTTCAAAACTAACACAAGTGCGAAAAGTTGTTTTTCAACACTAACACAAGTGCAAAAAGTGGTTTTTCAACACTATCTCAAGTGCAAAAAGTGTTTTTTCCACACTAATACAAGTGCAAAAGTGGTTTCCTGCACCAACACAAGTGTGAAAAGTGGTTTTTCAACACTAACACAAGTGCGAAAAGTGGTTTTTCAACACTAACACATGTGCGAAAAGTGGTTTTTCCACACTAATACAAATGCAAAAGTGGTGTCCTGCACCAACACAAGTGCGAAAAGTGGTTTTTCAACACTTACACAAGTGCAAAAAGTGTTTTTTCCACACTAATACAAGTGCAAAAGTGGTTTCCTGCACCAACACAAGTGCGAAATGTGGTTTTCAACACTAACACAATTGCGAAAAGTGGTTTTTCAACACTAACACAAGTGCGAAAAGTGTTTTTTCCACACTAATACAAGTGCAAAAGTGATTTCCTGCACCATCACAAGTGCGAAAAGTGGTTTCTCAACACTAACACAAGTGCGAAAAGTGGTTTTTCAACACTATCACAAGTGCAAAAAGTGTTTTTTCCACACTAATACAAGTGCAAAAGTGGTTTCCTGCACCAACACAAGTACGAAAAGTGGTTTTTCAACACTAACACAAGTGCGAAAAGTGGTTTTTCCACACTAATACAAGTTCAAAAGTGGTTTCCTGCACCAACACAAGTGCGAAAAGTGGTTTTTCAACACTAACACATGTGCGAAAAGTGGTTTTTCAACACTAACACGAGTGCGAAAAGTGGTTTTTCAACACTATCACAAGTGCAAAAGTGTTTTTTCCACACTAATACAAGTGCAAAAAGTGTTTTTTCCACACTAATACAAGTGCAAAAGTGGTTTCCTGCACCAACACAAGTGCGAAAAGTGGTTTTTCAACACTAACACAAGTGCGAAAAGTGGTTTTTCAACACTAACACATGTGCGAAAAATGGTTTTTCAACACTAACACAAGTGCGAAAAGTGTTTTTTCCACACTAATACAAGTGCAAATGTGGTTTCCTGCACCAACACAAGTGCGAAAAGTGGTTTTTCAACACTAACACAAGTGCGAAAAGTGGTTTTTCAACACTATCTCAAGTGCAAAAAGTGTTTTTTCCACACTAATACAAGTGCAAGAGTGGTTTCCTGCACCAACACAAGTGCAAAAAGTGGTTTTTCAACACTAACACAAGTGCGAAAAGTGTTTTTTCCACACTAATACAAGTGCAAGAGTGGTTTCCTGCACCAACACAAGTGCAAAAAGTGGTTTTTCAACACTAACACAAGTGCGAAAAGTGTTTTTTCCACACTAATACAAGTGCAAAAGTGGTTTCCTGCACCAACACAAGTGCGAAAAGTGGTTTTTCAACACTAACACAAGTGCGAAAAGTGGTTTTTCAACACTAACACAAGTGCGAAAAGTGGTTTTTCAACACTAACACAATTGCGAAAAGTGGTTTTTCCACACTAATACAAGTGCAAAAGTGGTTTCCTGCACCAACACAAGTGCGAAAAGTGGTTTTTCAACACTAACACAAGTGCGAAAAGTGGTTTTTCAACACTATCACAAGTGCAAAAGTGGTTTCCTGCACCAACACAAGTGCAAAAAGTGGTTTTTCAAAACTAACACAAGTGCGAAAAGTTGTTTTTCAACACTAACACAAGTGCAAAAAGTGGTTTTTCAACACTATCTCAAGTGCAAAAAGTGTTTTTTCCACACTAATACAAGTGCAAAAGTGGTTTCCTGCACCAACACAAGTGCGAAAAGTGGTTTTTCAACACTAACACAAGTGCGAAAAGTGGTTTTTCAACACTAACACATGTGCGAAAAGTGTTTTTTCCACACTAATACAAATGCAAAAGTGGTGTCCTGCACCAACACAAGTGCGAAAAGTGGTTTTTCAACACTAACACAAGTGCAAAAAGTGTTTTTTCCACACTAATACAAGTGCAAAAGTGGTTTCCTGCACCAACACAAGTGCGAAATGTGGTTTTCAACACTAACACAAGTGCGAAAAGTGGTTTTTCAACACTAACACAAGTGCGAAAAGTGGTTTTTCAACACTAACACAAGTGTGAAAAGTGTTTTTCCACACTAATACAAGTGCAAAAGTGGTTTCCTGCACCAACACAAGTGCGAAAAGTGGTTTTTCAACACTAACACAAGTGCGAAAAGTGGTTTTTCAACACTATCACAAGTGCAAAAAGTGTTTTTTCCACACTAATACAAGTGCAAAAGTGGTTTCCTGCACCAACATAAGTGCGAAAAGTGGTTTTTCAACACTAACACAAGTGCGAAAAGTGGTTTTTCAACACTAACACAAGTGCGAAAAGTGGTTTTTCCACACTAATACAAGTGCAAAAGTGGTTTCCTGCACCAACACAAGTGCGAAAAGTGGTTTTTCAACACTAACACAAGTGCGAAAAGTGGTTTTTCAACACTATCACAAGTGCGAAAAGTGTTTTTTCCACACTAATACAAGTGCAAATGTGGTTTCCTGCACCATCACAAGTGCGAAAAGTGGTTTTTCAACACTAACACAAGTGCGAAAAGTGGTTTTTCAACACTATCTCAAGTGCAAAAAGTGTTTTTTCCACACTAATACAAGTGCAAGAGTGGTTTCCTGCACCAACACAAGTGCAAAAAGTGGTTTTTCAACACTAACACAAGTGCGAAAAGTGTTTTTTCCACACAAATACAAGTGCAAGAGTGGTTTCCTGCACCAACAGAAGTGCAAAAAGTGGTTTTTCAACACTAACACAAGTGCAAAAAGTGTTTTTTCCACACTAATACAAGTGCAAAAGTGGTTTCCTGCACCAACACAAGTGCGAAAAGTGGTTTTTCAACACTAACACAAGTGCGAAAAGTGGTTTTTCAACACTAACACAAGTGCGAAAAGTGGTTTTTCAACACTAACACAAGTGCGAAAAGTGGTTTTTCCACACTAATACAAGTGCAAAAGTGGTTTCCTGCACCAACACAAGTGCGAAAAGTGGTTTTTCAACACTAACACAAGTGCGAAAAGTGGTTTTTCAACACTATCACAAGTGCAAAAGTGGTTTCCTGCACCAACACAAGTGCAAAAAGTGGTTTTTCAAAACTAACACAAGTGCGAAAAGTTGTTTTTCAACACTAACACAAGTGCAAAAAGTGGTTTTTCAACACTATCTCAAGTGCAAAAAGTGTTTTTTCCACACTAATACAAGTGCAAAAGTGGTTTCCTGCACCAACACAAGTGCGAAAAGTGGTTTTTCAACACTAACACAAGTGCGAAAAGTGGTTTTTCAACACTAACACAAGTGCAAAAAGTGTTTTTTCCACACTAATACAAGTGCAAAAGTGGTTTCCTGCACCAACACAAGTGCGAAATGTGGTTTTCAACACTAACACAATTGCGAAAAGTGGTTTTTCAACACTAACACAAGTGCGAAAAGTGTTTTTTCCACACTAATACAAGTGCAAAAGTGATTTCCTGCACCATCACAAGTGCGAAAAGTGGTTTCTCAACACTAACACAAGTGCGAAAAGTGGTTTTTCAACACTATCACAAGTGCAAAAAGTGTTTTTTCCACACTAATACAAGTGCAAAAGTGGTTTCCTGCACCAACACAAGTACGAAAAGTGGTTTTTCAACACTAACACAAGTGCGAAAAGTGGTTTTTCCACACTAATACAAGTTCAAAAGTGGTTTCCTGCACCAACACAAGTGCGAAAAGTGGTTTTTCAACACTAACACAAGTGCGAAAAGTGGTTTTTCCACACTAATACAAGTGCAAAAGTGGTTTCCTGCACCAACACAAGTGCGAAAAGTGGTTTTTCAACACTAACACAAGTGCGAAAAGTGGTTTTTCAACACTATCACAAGTGCAAAAGTGGTTTCCTGCACCAACACAAGTGCAAAAAGTGGTTTTTCAACACTAACACAAGTGCGAAAAGTGGTTTTTCAACACTAACACATGTGCGAAAAGTGGTTTTTCAACACTAACACAAGTGCGAAAAGTGTTTTTTCCACACTAATACAAGTGCAAATGTGGTTTCCTGCACCAACACAAGTGCGAAAAGTGGTTTTTCAACACTAACACAAGTGCGAAAAGTGGTTTTTCAACACTAACACGAGTGCGAAAAGTGGTTTTTCAACACTATCACAAGTGCAAAAGTGTTTTTTCCACACTAATACAAGTGCAAAAAGTGTTTTTTCCACACTAATACAAGTGCAAAAGTGGTTTCCTGCACCAACACAAGTGCGAAAAGTGGTTTTTCAACACTAACACAAGTGCGAAAAGTGGTTTTTCAACACTAACACATGTGCGAAAAGTGGTTTTTCAACACTAACACAAGTGCGAAAAGTGTTTTTTCCACACTAATACAAGTGCAAATGTGGTTTCCTGCACCAACACAAGTGCGAAAAGTGGTTTTTCAACACTAACACAAGTGCGAAAAGTGGTTTTTCAACACTATCTCAAGTGCAAAAAGTGTTTTTTCCACACTAATACAAGTGCAAGAGTGGTTTCCTGCACCAACACAAGTGCAAAAAGTGGTTTTTCAACACTAACACAAGTGCGAAAAGTGTTTTTTCCACACTAATACAAGTGCAAGAGTGGTTTCCTGCACCAACACAAGTGCAAAAAGTGGTTTTTCAACACTAACACAAGTGCGAAAAGTGTTTTTTCCACACTAATACAAGTGCAAAAGTGGTTTCCTGCACCAACACAAGTGCGAAAAGTGGTTTTTCAACACTAACACAAGTGCGAAAAGTGGTTTTTCAACACTAACACAAGTGCGAAAAGTGGTTTTTCAACACTAACACAATTGCGAAAAGTGGTTTTTCCACACTAATACAAGTGCAAAAGTGGTTTCCTGCACCAACACAAGTGCGAAAAGTGGTTTTTCAACACTAACACAAGTGCGAAAAGTGGTTTTTCAACACTATCACAAGTGCAAAAGTGGTTTCCTGCACCAACACAAGTGCAAAAAGTGGTTTTTCAAAACTAACACAAGTGCGAAAAGTTGTTTTTCAACACTAACACAAGTGCAAAAAGTGGTTTTTCAACACTATCTCAAGTGCAAAAAGTGTTTTTTCCACACTAATACAAGTGCAAAAGTGGTTTCCTGCACCAACACAAGTGCGAAAAGTGGTTTTTCAACACTAACACAAGTGCGAAAAGTGGTTTTTCAACACTAACACATGTGCGAAAAGTGTTTTTTCCACACTAATACAAATGCAAAAGTGGTGTCCTGCACCAACACAAGTGCGAAAAGTGGTTTTTCAACACTAACACAAGTGCAAAAAGTGTTTTTTCCACACTAATACAAGTGCAAAAGTGGTTTCCTGCACCAACACAAGTGCGAAATGTGGTTTTCAACACTAACACAAGTGCGAAAAGTGGTTTTTCAACACTAACACAAGTGCGAAAAGTGGTTTTTCAACACTAACACAAGTGTGAAAAGTGTTTTTTCCACACTAATACAAGTGCAAAAGTGGTTTCCTGCACCAACACAAGTGCGAAAAGTGGTTTTTCAACACTAACACAAGTGCGAAAAGTGGTTTTTCAACACTATCACAAGTGCAAAAAGTGTTTTTTCCACACTAATACAAGTGCAAAAGTGGTTTCCTGCACCAACATAAGTGCGAAAAGTGGTTTTTCAACACTAACACAAGTGCGAAAAGTGGTTTTTCAACACTAACACAAGTGCGAAAAGTGGTTTTTCCACACTAATACAAGTGCAAAAGTGGTTTCCTGCACCAACACAAGTGCGAAAAGTGGTTTTTCAACACTAACACAAGTGCGAAAAGTGGTTTTTCAACACTATCACAAGTGCGAAAAGTGTTTTTTCCACACTAATACAAGTGCAAATGTGGTTTCCTGCACCATCACAAGTGCGAAAAGTGGTTTTTCAACACTAACACAAGTGCGAAAAGTGGTTTTTCAACACTATCTCAAGTGCAAAAAGTGTTTTTTCCACACTAATACAAGTGCAAGAGTGGTTTCCTGCACCAACACAAGTGCAAAAAGTGGTTTTTCAACACTAACACAAGTGCGAAAAGTGTTTTTTCCACACAAATACAAGTGCAAGAGTGGTTTCCTGCACCAACACAAGTGCAAAAAGTGGTTTTTCAACACTAACACAAGTGCAAAAAGTGTTTTTTCCACACTAATACAAGTGCAAAAGTGGTTTCCTGCACCAACACAAGTGCGAAAAGTGGTTTTTCAACACTAACACAAGTGCGAAAAGTGGTTTTTCAACACTAACACAAGTGCGAAAAGTGGTTTTTCAACACTAACACAAGTGCGAAAAGTGGTTTTTCCACACTAATACAAGTGCAAAAGTGGTTTCCTGCACCAACACAAGTGCGAAAAGTGGTTTTTCAACACTAACACAAGTGCGAAAAGTGGTTTTTCAACACTATCACAAGTGCAAAAGTGGTTTCCTGCACCAACACAAGTGCAAAAAGTGGTTTTTCAAAACTAACACAAGTGCGAAAAGTTGTTTTTCAACACTAACACAAGTGCAAAAAGTGGTTTTTCAACACTATCTCAAGTGCAAAAAGTGTTTTTTCCACACTAATACAAGTGCAAAAGTGGTTTCCTGCACCAACACAAGTGCGAAAAGTGGTTTTTCAACACTAACACAAGTGCGAAAAGTGGTTTTTCAACACTAACACAAGTGCAAAAAGTGTTTTTTCCACACTAATACAAGTGCAAAAGTGGTTTCCTGCACCAACACAAGTGTGAAATGTGGTTTTCAACACTAACACAATTGCGAAAAGTGGTTTTTCAACACTAACACAAGTGCGAAAAGTGTTTTTTCCACACTAATACAAGTGCAAAAGTGATTTCCTGCACCATCACAAGTGCGAAAAGTGGTTTCTCAACACTAACACAAGTGCGAAAAGTGGTTTTTCAACACTATCACAAGTGCAAAAAGTGTTTTTTCCACACTAATACAAGTGCAAAAGTGGTTTCCTGCACCAACACAAGTACGAAAAGTGGTTTTTCAACACTAACACAAGTGCGAAAAGTGGTTTTTCCACACTAATACAAGTTCAAAAGTGGTTTCCTGCACCAACACAAGTGCGAAAAGTGGTTTTTCAACACTAACACAAGTGCGAAAAGTGGTTTTTCCACACTAATACAAGTGCAAAAGTGGTTTCCTGCACCAACACAAGTGCGAAAAGTGGTTTTTCAACACTAACACAAGTGCGAAAAGTGGTTTTTCAACACTATCACAAGTGCAAAAGTGGTTTCCTGCACCAACACAAGTGCAAAAAGTGGTTTTTCAAAACTAACACAAGTGCGAAAAGTTGTTTTTCAACACTAACACAAGTGCAAAAAGTGGTTTTTCAACACTATCTCAAGTGCAAAAAGTGTTTTTTCCACACTAATACAAGTGCAAAAGTGGTTTCCTGCACCAACACAAGTGCGAAAAGTGGTTTTTCAACACTAACACAAGTGCGAAAAGTGGTTTTTCCACACTAATACAAGTGCAAAAGTGGTTTCCTGCACCAACACAAGTGCGAAAAGTGGTTTTTCAACACTAACACAAGTGCGAAAAGTGGTTTTTCAACACTATCACAAGTGCAAAAGTGGTTTCCTGCACCAACACAAGTGCAAAAAGTGGTTTTTCAAAACTAACACAAGTGCGAAAAGTTGTTTTTCAACACTAACACAAGTGCAAAAAGTGGTTTTTCAACACTATCTCAAGTGCAAAAAGTGTTTTTTCCACACTAATACAAGTGCAAAAAGTGTTTTTTCCACACTAATACAAGTGCAAAAGTGGTTTCCTGCACCAACACAAGTGCGAAAAGTGGTTTTTCAACACTAACACAAGTGCGAAAAGTGGTTTTTCAACACTATCACAAGTTCAAAAAGTGCTTTTTCCACTCTAATACAAGTGCAAAAGTGGTTTCATGCACCAACACAAGTGCGAAAAGTGGTTTTTCAACACTATCACAAGTGCAAATAGTGTTTTTTCCACACTAATACAAGTGCAAAAGTGGTTTCCTGCACCAACACAAGTGCGAAAAGTGGTTTTTCAACACTAACACAAGTGCGAAAAGTGGTTTTTCAACACTATCACAAGTGCAAAAAGTGTTTTTTCCACACTAATACAAGTGCAAAAGTGGTTTCCTGCACCAACATAAGTGCGAAAAGTGGTTTTTCAACACTAACACAAGTGCGAAAATTGGTTTTTCAACACTAACACAAGTGCGAAAAGTGGTTTTTCCACACTAATACAAGTGCAAAAGTGGTTTCCTGCACCAACACAAGTGCGAAAAGTGGTTTTTCAACACTAACACAAGTGCGAAAAGTGGTTTTTCAACACTAACACAAGTGTGAAAAGTGTTTTTTCCACACTAATACAAGTGCAAAAGTGGTTTCCTGCACCAACACAAGTGCGAAAAGTGGTTTTTCAACACTAACACAAGTGCGAAAAGTGGTTTTTCAACACTATCACAAGTGCAAAAAGTGTTTTTTCCACACTAATACAAGTGCAAAAGTGGTTTCCTGCACCAACATAAGTGCGAAATGTGGTTTTTCAACACTAACACAAGTGCGAAAAGTGGTTTTTCAACACTAACACAAGTGCGAAAAGTGGTTTTTCCACACTAACACAAGTGCAAAAGTGGTTTCCTGCACCAACACAAGTGCGAAAAGTGGTTTTTCAACACTAACACAAGTGCAAAAAGTGGTTTTTCAACACTATCACAAGTGCGAAAAGTGTTTTTTCCACACTAATACAAGTGCAAATGTGGTTTCCTGCACCATCACAAGTGCGAAAAGTGGTTTTTCAACACTAACACAAGTGCGAAAAGTGGTTTTTCAACACTATCTCAAGTGCAAAAAGTGTTTTTTCCACACTAATACAAGTGCAAGAGTGGTTTCCTGCACCAACACAAGTGCAAAAAGTGGTTTTTCAACACTAACACAAGTGCAAAAAGTGTTTTTTCCACACTAATACAAGTGCAAGAGTGGTTTCCTGCACCAACACAAGTGCAAAAAGTGGTTTTTCAACACTAACACAAGTGCGAAAAGTGTTTTTTCCACACAAATACAAGTGCAAGAGTGGTTTCCTGCACCAACACAAGTGCAAAAAGTGGTTTTTCAACACTAACACAAGTGCAAAAAGTGTTTTTTCCACACTAATACAAGTGCAAAAGTGGTTTCCTGCACCAACACAAGTGCGAAAAGTGGTTTTTCAACACTAACACAAGTGCGAAAAGTGGTTTTTCAACACTAACACAAGTGCGAAAAGTGGTTTTTCAACACTAACACAAGTGCGAAAAGTGGTTTTTCCACACTAATACAAGTGCAAAAGTGGTTTCCTGCACCAACACAAGTGCGAAAAGTGGTTTTTCAACACTAACACAAGTGCGAAAAGTGGTTTTTCAACACTATCACAAGTGCAAAAGTGGTTTCCTGCACCAACACAAGTGCAAAAAGTGGTTTTTCAAAACTAACACAAGTGCGAAAAGTTGTTTTTCAACACTAACACAAGTGCAAAAAGTGGTTTTTCAACACTATCTCAAGTGCAAAAAGTGTTTTTTCCACACTAATACAAGTGCAAAAGTGGTTTCCTGCACCAACACAAGTGCGAAAAGTGGTTTTTCAACACTAACACAAGTGCGAAAAGTGGTTTTTCAACACTAACACAAGTGCAAAAAGTGTTTTTTTCCACACTAATACAAGTGCAAAAGTGGTTTCCTGCACCAACACAAGTGCGAAATGTGGTTTTCAACACTAACACAATTGCGAAAAGTGGTTTTTCAACACTAACACAAGTGCGAAAAGTGTTTTTTCCACACTAATACAAGTGCAAAAGTGATTTCCTGCACCATCACAAGTGCGAAAAGTGGTTTCTCAACACTAACACAAGTGCGAAAAGTGGTTTTTCAACACTATCACAAGTGCAAAAAGTGTTTTTTCCACACTAATACAAGTGCAAAAGTGGTTTCCTGCACCAACACAAGTACGAAAAGTGGTTTTTCAACACTAACACAAGTGCGAAAAGTGGTTTTTCCACACTAATACAAGTTCAAAAGTGGTTTCCTGCACCAACACAAGTGCGAAAAGTGGTTTTTCAACACTAACACAAGTGCGAAAAGTGGTTTTTCCACACTAATACAAGTGCAAAAGTGGTTTCCTGCACCAACACAAGTGCGAAAAGTGGTTTTTCAACACTAACACAAGTGCGAAAAGTGGTTTTTCAACACTATCACAAGTGCAAAAGTGGTTTCCTGCACCAACACAAGTGCAAAAAGTGGTTTTTCAAAACTAACACAAGTGCGAAAAGTTGTTTTTCAACACTAACACAAGTGCAAAAAGTGGTTTTTCAACACTATCTCAAGTGCAAAAAGTGTTTTTTCCACACTAATACAAGTGCAAAAGTGGTTTCCTGCACCAACACAAGTGCGAAAAGTGGTTTTTCAACACTAACACAAGTGCGAAAAGTGGTTTTTCAACACTAACACAAGTGCAAAAAGTGTTTTTTCCACACTAATACAAGTGCAAAAGTGGTTTCCTGCACCAACACAAGTGCGAAATGTGGTTTTCAACACTAACACAATTGCGAAAAGTGGTTTTTCAACACTAACACAAGTGCGAAAAGTGTTTTTTCCACACTAATACAAGTGCAAAAGTGATTTCCTGCACCATCACAAGTGCGAAAAGTGGTTTCTCAACACTAACACAAGTGCGAAAAGTGGTTTTTCAACACTATCACAAGTGCAAAAAGTGTTTTTTCCACACTAATACAAGTGCAAAAGTGGTTTCCTGCACCAACACAAGTACGAAAAGTGGTTTTTCAACACTAACACAAGTGCGAAAAGTGGTTTTTCCACACTAATACAAGTTCAAAAGTGGTTTCCTGCACCAACACAAGTGCGAAAAGTGGTTTTTCAACACTAACACAAGTGCGAAAAGTGGTTTTTCCACACTAATACAAGTGCAAAAGTGGTTTCCTGCACCAACACAAGTGCGAAAAGTGGTTTTTCAACACTAACACAAGTGCGAAAAGTGGTTTTTCAACACTATCACAAGTGCAAAAGTGGTTTCCTGCACCAACACAAGTGCAAAAAGTGGTTTTTCAAAACTAACACAAGTGCGAAAAGTTGTTTTTCAACACTAACACAAGTGCAAAAAGTGGTTTTTCAACACTATCTCAAGTGCAAAAAGTGTTTTTTCCACACTAATACAAGTGCAAAAGTGGTTTCCTGCACCAACACAAGTGCGAAAAGTGGTTTTTCAACACTAACACAAGTGCGAAAAGTGTTTTTTCCACACAAATACAAGTGCAAGAGTGGTTTCCTGCACCAACACAAGTGCAAAAAGTGGTTTTTCAACACTAACACAAGTGCAAAAAGTGTTTTTTCCACACTAATACAAGTGCAAAAGTGGTTTCCTGCACCAACACAAGTGCGAAAAGTGGTTTTTCAACACTAACACAAGTGCGAAAAGTGGTTTTTCAACACTAACACAAGTGCGAAAAGTGGTTTTTCAACACTAACACAAGTGCGAAAAGTGGTTTTTCCACACTAATACAAGTGCAAAAGTGGTTTCCTGCACCAACACAAGTGCGAAAAGTGGTTTTTCAACACTAACACAAGTGCGAAAAGTGGTTTTTCAACACTATCACAAGTGCAAAAGTGGTTTCCTGCACCAACACAAGTGCAAAAAGTGGTTTTTCAAAACTAACACAAGTGCGAAATGTTGTTTTTCAACACTAACACAAGTGCAAAAAGTGGTTTTTCAACACAATCTCAAGTGCAAAAAGTGTTTTTTCCACACTAATACAAGTGCAAAAGTGGTTTCCTGCACCAACACAAGTGCGAAAAGTGGTTTTTCAACACTAACACAAGTGCGAAAAGTGGTTTTTCAACACTAACACAAGTGCAAAAAGTGTTTTTTCCACACTAATACAAGTGCAAAAGTGGTTTCCTGCACCAACACAAGTGCGAAATGTGGTTTTCAACACTAACACAATTGCGAAAAGTGGTTTTTCAACACTAACACAAGTGCGAAAAGTGTTTTTTCCACACTAATACAAGTGCAAAAGTGATTTCCTGCACCATCACAAGTGCGAAAAGTGGTTTCTCAACACTAACACAAGTGCGAAAAGTGGTTTTTCAACACTATCACAAGTGCAAAAAGTGTTTTTTCCACACTAATACAAGTGCAAAAGTGGTTTCCTGCACCAACACAAGTACGAAAAGTGGTTTTTCAACACTAACACAAGTGCGAAAAGTGGTTTTTCCACACTAATACAAGTTCAAAAGTGGTTTCCTGCACCAACACAAGTGCGAAAAGTGGTTTTTCAACACTAACACAAGTGCGAAAAGTGGTTTTTCCACACTAATACAAGTGCAAAAGTGGTTTCCTGCACCAACACAAGTGCGAAAAGTGGTTTTTCAACACTAACACAAGTGCGAAAAGTGGTTTTTCAACACTATCACAAGTGCAAAAGTGGTTTCCTGCACCAACACAAGTGCAAAAAGTGGTTTTTCAAAACTAACACAAGTGCGAAAAGTTGTTTTTCAACACTAACACAAGTGCAAAAAGTGGTTTTTCAACACTATCTCAAGTGCAAAAAGTGTTTTTTCCACACTAATACAAGTGCAAAAGTGGTTTCCTGCACCAACACAAGTGCGAAAAGTGGTTTTTCAACACTAACACAAGTGCGAAAAGTGGTTTTTCAACACTAACACAAGTGCAAAAAGTGTTTTTTCCACACTAATACAAGTGCAAAAGTGGTTTCCTGCACCAACACAAGTGCGAAATGTGGTTTTCAACACTAACACAATTGCGAAAAGTGGTTTTTCAACACTAACACAAGTGCGAAAAGTGTTTTTTCCACACTAATACAAGTGCAAAAGTGATTTCCTGCACCATCACAAGTGCGAAAAGTGGTTTCTCAACACTAACACAAGTGCGAAAAGTGGTTTTTCAACACTATCACAAGTGCAAAAAGTGTTTTTTCCACACTAATACAAGTGCAAAAGTGGTTTACTGCACCAACACAAGTACGAAAAGTGGTTTTTCAACACTAACACAAGTGCGAAAAGTGGTTTTTCCACACTAATACAAGTTCAAAAGTGGTTTCCTGCACCAACACAAGTGCGAAAAGTGGTTTTTCAACACTAACACAAGTGCGAAAAGTGGTTTTTCCACACTAATACAAGTGCAAAAGTGGTTTCCTGCACCAACACAAGTGCGAAAAGTGGTTTTTCAACACTAACACAAGTGCGAAAAGTGGTTTTTCAACACTATCACAAGTGCAAAAGTGGTTTCCTGCACCAACACAAGTGCAAAAAGTGGTTTTTCAACACTAACACAAGTGCGAAAAGTGGTTTTTCAACACTAACACATGTGCGAAAAGTGGTTTTTCAACACTAACACAAGTGCGAAAAGTGTTTTTTCCACACTAATACAAGTGCAAATGTGGTTTCCTGCACCAACACAAGTGCGAAAAGTGGTTTTTCAACACTAACACAAGTGCGAAAAGTGGTTTTTCAACACTAACACGAGTGCGAAAAGTGGTTTTTCAACACTATCACAAGTGCAAAAGTGTTTTTTCCACACTAATACAAGTGCAAAAAGTGTTTTTTCCACACTAATACAAGTGCAAAAGTGGTTTCCTGCACCAACACAAGTGCGAAAAGTGGTTTTTCAACACTAACACAAGTGCGAAAAGTGGTTTTTCAACACTAACACATGTGCGAAAAGTGGTTTTTCAACACTAACACAAGTGCGAAAAGTGTTTTTTCCACACTAATACAAGTGCAAATGTGGTTTCCTGCACCAACACAAGTGCGAAAAGTGGTTTTTCAACACTAACACAAGTGCGAAAAGTGGTTTTTCAACACTATCTCAAGTGCAAAAAGTGTTTTTTCCACACTAATACAAGTGCAAGAGTGGTTTCCTGCACCAACACAAGTGCAAAAAGTGGTTTTTCAACACTAACACAAGTGCGAAAAGTGTTTTTTCCACACTAATACAAGTGCAAGAGTGGTTTCCTGCACCAACACAAGTGCAAAAAGTGGTTTTTCAACACTAACACAAGTGCGAAAAGTGTTTTTTCCACACTAATACAAGTGCAAAAGTGGTTTCCTGCACCAACACAAGTGCGAAAAGTGGTTTTTCAACACTAACACAAGTGCGAAAAGTGGTTTTTCAACACTAACACAAGTGCGAAAAGTGGTTTTTCAACACTAACACAATTGCGAAAAGTGGTTTTTCCACACTAATACAAGTGCAAAAGTGGTTTCCTGCACCAACACAAGTGCGAAAAGTGGTTTTTCAACACTAACACAAGTGCGAAAAGTGGTTTTTCAACACTATCACAAGTGCAAAAGTGGTTTCCTGCACCAACACAAGTGCAAAAAGTGGTTTTTCAAAACTAACACAAGTGCGAAAAGTTGTTTTTCAACACTAACACAAGTGCAAAAAGTGGTTTTTCAACACTATCTCAAGTGCAAAAAGTGTTTTTTCCACACTAATACAAGTGCAAAAGTGGTTTCCTGCACCAACACAAGTGCGAAAAGTGGTTTTTCAACACTAACACAAGTGCGAAAAGTGGTTTTTCAACACTAACACATGTGCGAAAAGTGTTTTTTCCACACTAATACAAATGCAAAAGTGGTGTCCTGCACCAACACAAGTGCGAAAAGTGGTTTTTCAACACTAACACAAGTGCAAAAAGTGTTTTTTCCACACTAATACAAGTGCAAAAGTGGTTTCCTGCACCAACACAAGTGCGAAATGTGGTTTTCAACACTAACACAAGTGCGAAAAGTGGTTTTTCAACACTAACACAAGTGCGAAAAGTGGTTTTTCAACACTAACACAAGTGTGAAAAGTGTTTTTTCCACACTAATACAAGTGCAAAAGTGGTTTCCTGCACCAACACAAGTGCGAAAAGTGGTTTTTCAACACTAACACAAGTGCGAAAAGTGGTTTTTCAACACTATCACAAGTGCAAAAAGTGTTTTTTCCACACTAATACAAGTGCAAAAGTGGTTTCCTGCACCAACATAAGTGCGAAAAGTGGTTTTTCAACACTAACACAAGTGCGAAAAGTGGTTTTTCAACACTAACACAAGTGCGAAAAGTGGTTTTTCCACACTAATACAAGTGCAAAAGTGGTTTCCTGCACCAACACAAGTGCGAAAAGTGGTTTTTCAACACTAACACAAGTGCGAAAAGTGGTTTTTCAACACTATCACAAGTGCGAAAAGTGTTTTTTCCACACTAATACAAGTGCAAATGTGGTTTCCTGCACCATCACAAGTGCGAAAAGTGGTTTTTCAACACTAACACAAGTGCGAAAAGTGGTTTTTCAACACTATCTCAAGTGCAAAAAGTGTTTTTTCCACACTAATACAAGTGCAAGAGTGGTTTCCTGCACCAACACAAGTGCAAAAAGTGGTTTTTCAACACTAACACAAGTGCGAAAAGTGTTTTTTCCACACAAATACAAGTGCAAGAGTGGTTTCCTGCACCAACACAAGTGCAAAAAGTGGTTTTTCAACACTAACACAAGTGCAAAAAGTGTTTTTTCCACACTAATACAAGTGCAAAAGTGGTTTCCTGCACCAACACAAGTGCGAAAAGTGGTTTTTCAACACTAACACAAGTGCAAAAAGTGGTTTTTCAACACTAACACAAGTGCGAAAAGTGGTTTTTCAACACTAACACAAGTGCGAAAAGTGGTTTTTCCACACTAATACAAGTGCAAAAGTGGTTTCCTGCACCAACACAAGTGCGAAAAGTGGTTTTTCAACACTAACACAAGTGCGAAAAGTGGTTTTTCAACACTATCACAAGTGCAAAAGTGGTTTCCTGCACCAACACAAGTGCAAAAAGTGGTTTTTCAAAACTAACACAAGTGCGAAAAGTTGTTTTTCAACACTAACACAAGTGCAAAAAGTGGTTTTTCAACACTATCTCAAGTGCAAAAAGTGTTTTTTCCACACTAATACAAGTGCAAAAGTGGTTTCCTGCACCAACACAAGTGCGAAAAGTGGTTTTTCAACACTAACACAAGTGCGAAAAGTGGTTTTTCAACACTAACACAAGTGCAAAAAGTGTTTTTTCCACACTAATACAAGTGCAAAAGTGGTTTCCTGCACCAACACAAGTGCGAAATGTGGTTTTCAACACTAACACAATTGCGAAAAGTGGTTTTTCAACACTAACACAAGTGCGAAAAGTGTTTTTTCCACACTAATACAAGTGCAAAAGTGATTTCCTGCACCATCACAAGTGCGAAAAGTGGTTTCTCAACACTAACACAAGTGCGAAAAGTGGTTTTTCAACACTATCACAAGTGCAAAAAGTGTTTTTTCCACACTAATACAAGTGCAAAAGTGGTTTCCTGCACCAACACAAGTACGAAAAGTGGTTTTTCAACACTAACACAAGTGCGAAAAGTGGTTTTTCCACACTAATACAAGTTCAAAAGTGGTTTCCTGCACCAACACAAGTGCGAAAAGTGGTTTTTCAACACTAACACAAGTGCGAAAAGTGGTTTTTCCACACTAATACAAGTGCAAAAGTGGTTTCCTGCACCAACACAAGTGCGAAAAGTGGTTTTTCAACACTAACACAAGTGCGAAAAGTGGTTTTTCAACACTATCACAAGTGCAAAAGTGGTTTCCTGCACCAACACAAGTGCAAAAAGTGGTTTTTCAAAACTAACACAAGTGCGAAAAGTTGTTTTTCAACACTAACACAAGTGCAAAAAGTGGTTTTTCAACACTATCTCAAGTGCAAAAAGTGTTTTTTCCACACTAATACAAGTGCAAAAGTGGTTTCCTGCACCAACACAAGTGCGAAAAGTGGTTTTTCAACACTAACACAAGTGCGAAAAGTGGTTTTTCCACACTAATACAAGTGCAAAAGTGGTTTCCTGCACCAACACAAGTGCGAAAAGTGGTTTTTCAACACTAACACAAGTGCGAAAAGTGGTTTTTCAACACTATCACAAGTGCAAAAGTGGTTTCCTGCACCAACACAAGTGCAAAAAGTGGTTTTTCAAAACTAACACAAGTGCGAAAAGTTGTTTTTCAACACTAACACAAGTGCAAAAAGTGGTTTTTCAACACTATCTCAAGTGCAAAAAGTGTTTTTTCCACACTAATACAAGTGCAAAAAGTGTTTTTTCCACACTAATACAAGTGCAAAAGTGGTTTCCTGCACCAACACAAGTGCGAAAAGTGGTTTTTCAACACTAACACAAGTGCGAAAAGTGGTTTTTCAACACTATCACAAGTTCAAAAAGTGCTTTTTCCACTCTAATACAAGTGCAAAAGTGGTTTCATGCACCAACACAAGTGCGAAAAGTGGTTTTTCAACACTATCACAAGTGCAAATAGTGTTTTTTCCACACTAATACAAGTGCAAAAGTGGTTTCCTGCACCAACACAAGTGCGAAAAGTGGTTTTTCAACACTAACACAAGTGCGAAAAGTGGTTTTTCAACACTATCACAAGTGCAAAAAGTGTTTTTTCCACACTAATACAAGTGCAAAAGTGGTTTCCTGCACCAACATAAGTGCGAAAAGTGGTTTTTCAACACTAACACAAGTGCGAAAATTGGTTTTTCAACACTAACACAAGTGCGAAAAGTGGTTTTTCCACACTAATACAAGTGCAAAAGTGGTTTCCTGCACCAACACAAGTGCGAAAAGTGGTTTTTCAACACTAACACAAGTGCGAAAAGTGGTTTTTCAACACTAACACAAGTGTGAAAAGTGTTTTTTCCACACTAATACAAGTGCAAAAGTGGTTTCCTGCACCAACACAAGTGCGAAAAGTGGTTTTTCAACACTAACACAAGTGCGAAAAGTGGTTTTTCAACACTATCACAAGTGCAAAAAGTGTTTTTTCCACACTAATACAAGTGCAAAAGTGGTTTCCTGCACCAACATAAGTGCGAAATGTGGTTTTTCAACACTAACACAAGTGCGAAAAGTGGTTTTTCAACACTAACACAAGTGCGAAAAGTGGTTTTTCCACACTAACACAAGTGCAAAAGTGGTTTCCTGCACCAACACAAGTGCGAAAAGTGGTTTTTCAACACTAACACAAGTGCAAAAAGTGGTTTTTCAACACTATCACAAGTGCGAAAAGTGTTTTTTCCACACTAATACAAGTGCAAATGTGGTTTCCTGCACCATCACAAGTGCGAAAAGTGGTTTTTCAACACTAACACAAGTGCGAAAAGTGGTTTTTCAACACTATCTCAAGTGCAAAAAGTGTTTTTTCCACACTAATACAAGTGCAAGAGTGGTTTCCTGCACCAACACAAGTGCAAAAAGTGGTTTTTCAACACTAACACAAGTGCAAAAAGTGTTTTTTCCACACTAATACAAGTGCAAGAGTGGTTTCCTGCACCAACACAAGTGCAAAAAGTGGTTTTTCAACACTAACACAAGTGCGAAAAGTGTTTTTTCCACACAAATACAAGTGCAAGAGTGGTTTCCTGCACCAACACAAGTGCAAAAAGTGGTTTTTCAACACTAACACAAGTGCAAAAAGTGTTTTTTCCACACTAATACAAGTGCAAAAGTGGTTTCCTGCACCAACACAAGTGCGAAAAGTGGTTTTTCAACACTAACACAAGTGCGAAAAGTGGTTTTTCAACACTAACACAAGTGCGAAAAGTGGTTTTTCAACACTAACACAAGTGCGAAAAGTGGTTTTTCCACACTAATACAAGTGCAAAAGTGGTTTCCTGCACCAACACAAGTGCGAAAAGTGGTTTTTCAACACTAACACAAGTGCGAAAAGTGGTTTTTCAACACTATCACAAGTGCAAAAGTGGTTTCCTGCACCAACACAAGTGCAAAAAGTGGTTTTTCAAAACTAACACAAGTGCGAAAAGTTGTTTTTCAACACTAACACAAGTGCAAAAAGTGGTTTTTCAACACTATCTCAAGTGCAAAAAGTGTTTTTTCCACACTAATACAAGTGCAAAAGTGGTTTCCTGCACCAACACAAGTGCGAAAAGTGGTTTTTCAACACTAACACAAGTGCGAAAAGTGGTTTTTCAACACTAACACAAGTGCAAAAAGTGTTTTTTCCACACTAATACAAGTGCAAAAGTGGTTTCCTGCACCAACACAAGTGCGAAATGTGGTTTTCAACACTAACACAATTGCGAAAAGTGGTTTTTCAACACTAACACAAGTGCGAAAAGTGTTTTTTCCACACTAATACAAGTGCAAAAGTGATTTCCTGCACCATCACAAGTGCGAAAAGTGGTTTCTCAACACTAACACAAGTGCGAAAAGTGGTTTTTCAACACTATCACAAGTGCAAAAAGTGTTTTTTCCACACTAATACAAGTGCAAAAGTGGTTTCCTGCACCAACACAAGTACGAAAAGTGGTTTTTCAACACTAACACAAGTGCGAAAAGTGGTTTTTCCACACTAATACAAGTTCAAAAGTGGTTTCCTGCACCAACACAAGTGCGAAAAGTGGTTTTTCAACACTAACACAAGTGCGAAAAGTGGTTTTTCCACACTAATACAAGTGCAAAAGTGGTTTCCTGCACCAACACAAGTGCGAAAAGTGGTTTTTCAACACTAACACAAGTGCGAAAAGTGGTTTTTCAACACTATCACAAGTGCAAAAGTGGTTTCCTGCACCAACACAAGTGCAAAAAGTGGTTTTTCAAAACTAACACAAGTGCGAAAAGTTGTTTTTCAACACTAACACAAGTGCAAAAAGTGGTTTTTCAACACTATCTCAAGTGCAAAAAGTGTTTTTTCCACACTAATACAAGTGCAAAAGTGGTTTCCTGCACCAACACAAGTGCGAAAAGTGGTTTTTCAACACTAACACAAGTGCGAAAAGTGGTTTTTCCACACTAATACAAGTGCAAAAGTGGTTTCCTGCACCAACACAAGTGCGAAAAGTGGTTTTTCAACACTAACACAAGTGCGAAAAGTGGTTTTTCAACACTATCACAAGTGCAAAAGTGGTTTCCTGCACCAACACAAGTGCAAAAAGTGGTTTTTCAAAACTAACACAAGTGCGAAAAGTTGTTTTTCAACACTAACACAAGTGCAAAAAGTGGTTTTTCAACACTATCTCAAGTGCAAAAAGTGTTTTTTCCACACTAATACAAGTGCAAAAAGTGTTTTTTCCACACTAATACAAGTGCAAAAGTGGTTTCCTGCACCAACACAAGTGCGAAAAGTGGTTTTTCAACACTAACACAAGTGCGAAAAGTGGTTTTTCAACACTATCACAAGTTCAAAAAGTGCTTTTTCCACTCTAATACAAGTGCAAAAGTGGTTTCATGCACCAACACAAGTGCGAAAAGTGGTTTTTCAACACTATCACAAGTGCAAATAGTGTTTTTTCCACACTAATACAAGTGCAAAAGTGGTTTCCTGCACCAACACAAGTGCGAAAAGTGGTTTTTCAACACTAACACAAGTGCGAAAAGTGGTTTTTCAACACTATCACAAGTGCAAAAAGTGTTTTTTCCACACTAATACAAGTGCAAAAGTGGTTTCCTGCACCAACATAAGTGCGAAAAGTGGTTTTTCAACACTAACACAAGTGCGAAAATTGGTTTTTCAACACTAACACAAGTGCGAAAAGTGGTTTTTCCACACTAATACAAGTGCAAAAGTGGTTTCCTGCACCAACACAAGTGCGAAAAGTGGTTTTTCAACACTAACACAAGTGCGAAAAGTGGTTTTTCAACACTAACACAAGTGTGAAAAGTGTTTTTTCCACACTAATACAAGTGCAAAAGTGGTTTCCTGCACCAACACAAGTGCGAAAAGTGGTTTTTCAACACTAACACAAGTGCGAAAAGTGGTTTTTCAACACTATCACAAGTGCAAAAAGTGTTTTTTCCACACTAATACAAGTGCAAAAGTGGTTTCCTGCACCAACATAAGTGCGAAATGTGGTTTTTCAACACTAACACAAGTGCGAAAAGTGGTTTTTCAACACTAACACAAGTGCGAAAAGTGGTTTTTCCACACTAACACAAGTGCAAAAGTGGTTTCCTGCACCAACACAAGTGCGAAAAGTGGTTTTTCAACACTAACACAAGTGCAAAAAGTGGTTTTTCAACACTATCACAAGTGCGAAAAGTGTTTTTTCCACACTAATACAAGTGCAAATGTGGTTTCCTGCACCATCACAAGTGCGAAAAGTGGTTTTTCAACACTAACACAAGTGCGAAAAGTGTTTTTTCAACACTATCTCAAGTGCAAAAAGTGTTTTTTCCACACTAATACAAGTGCAAGAGTGGTTTCCTGCACCAACACAAGTGCAAAAAGTGGTTTTTCAACACTAACACAAGTGCGAAAAGTGTTTTTTCCACACTAATACAAGTGCAAGAGTGGTTTCCTGCACCAACACAAGTGCAAAAAGTGGTTTTTCAACACTAACACAAGTGCGAAAAGTGTTTTTTCCACACTAATACAAGCGCAAAAGTGGTTTCCTGCACCAACACAAGTGCGAAAAGTGGTTTTTCAACACTAACACAAGTGCGAAAAGTGGTTTTTCAACACTAACACAAGTGCGAAAAGTGGTTTTTCAACACTAACACAAGTGCGAAAAGTGGTTTTTCCACACTAATACAAGTGCAAAAGTGGTTTCCTGCACCAACACAAGTGCGAAAAGTGGTTTTTCAACACTAACACAAGTGCGAAAAGTGGTTTTTCAACACTATCACAAGTGCAAAAGTGGTTTCCTGCACCAACACAAGTGCAAAAAGTGGTTTTTCAAAACTAACACAAGTGCGAAAAGTTGTTTTTCAACACTAACACAAGTGCAAAAAGTGGTTTTTCAACACTATCTCAAGTGCAAAAAGTGTTTTTTCCACACTAATACAAGTGCAAAAGTGGTTTCCTGCACCAACACAAGTGCGAAAAGTGGTTTTTCAACACTAACACAAGTGCGAAAAGTGGTTTTTCAACACTAACACATGTGCGAAAAGTGTTTTTTCCACACTAATACAAATGCAAAAGTGGTGTCCTGCACCAACACAAGTGCGAAAAGTGGTTTTTCAACACTAACACAAGTGCAAAAAGTGTTTTTTCCACACTAATACAAGTGCAAAAGTGGTTTCCTGCACCAACACAAGTGCGAAATGTGGTTTTCAACACTAACACAAGTGCGAAAAGTGGTTTTTCAACACTAACACAAGTGCGAAAAGTGGTTTTTCAACACTAACACAAGTGTGAAAAGTGTTTTTTCCACACTAATACAAGTGCAAAAGTGGTTTCCTGCACCAACACAAGTGCGAAAAGTGGTTTTTCAACACTAACACAAGTGCGAAAAGTGGTTTTTCAACACTATCACAAGTGCAAAAAGTGTTTTTTCCACACTAATACAAGTGCAAAAGTGGTTTCCTGCACCAACACAAGTGCGAAAAGTGGTTTTTCAACACTAACACAAGTGCGAAAAGTGGTTTTTCAACACTAACACAAGTGTGAAAAGTGTTTTTTCCACACTAATACAAGTGCAAAAGTGGTTTCCTGCACCAACACAAGTGCGAAAAGTGGTTTTTCAACACTAACACAAGTGCGAAAAGTGGTTTTTCAACACTATCACAAGTGCAAAAAGTGTTTTTTCCACACTAATACAAGTGCAAAAGTGGTTTCCTGCACCAACATAAGTGCGAAAAGTGGTTTTTCAACACTAACACAAGTGCGAAAAGTGGTTTTTCAACACTAACACAAGTGCGAAAAGTGGTTTTTCCACACTAATACAAGTGCAAAAGTGGTTTCCTGCACCAACACAAGTGCGAAAAGTGGTTTTTCAACACTAACACAAGTGCGAAAAGTGGTTTTTCAACACTATCACAAGTGCGAAAAGTGTTTTTTCCACACTAATACAAGTGCAAATGTGGTTTCCTGCACCATCACAAGTGCGAAAAGTGGTTTTTCAACACTAAGACAAGTGCGAAAAGTGGTTTTTCAACACTATCTCAAGTGCAAAAAGTGTTTTTTCCACACTAATACAAGTGCAAGAGTGGTTTCCTGCACCAACACAAGTGCAAAAAGTGGTTTTTCAACACTAACACAAGTGCGAAAAGTGTTTTTTCCACACAAATACAAGTGCAAGAGTGGTTTCCTGCACCAACACAAGTGCAAAAAGTGGTTTTTCAACACTAACACAAGTGCAAAAAGTGTTTTTTCCACACTAATACAAGTGCAAAAGTGGTTTCCTGCACCAACACAAGTGCGAAAAGTGGTTTTTCAACACTAACACAAGTGCGAAAAGTGGTTTTCAACACTAACACAAGTGCGAAAAGTGGTTTTTCAACACTAACACAAGTGCGAAAAGTGGTTTTTCCACACTAATACAAGTGCAAAAGTGGTTTCCTGCACCAACACAAGTGCGAAAAGTGGTTTTTCAACACTAACACAAGTGCGAAAAGTGGTTTTTCAACACTATCACAAGTGCAAAAGTGGTTTCCTGCACCAACACAAGTGCAAAAAGTGGTGTCCTGCACCAACACAAGTGCGAAAAGTGGTTTTTCAACACTAACACAAGTGCAAAAAGTGTTTTTTCCACACTAATACAAGTGCAAAAGTGGTTTCCTGCACCAACACAAGTGCGAAATGTGGTTTTCAACACTAACACAATTGCGAAAAGTGGTTTTTCAACACTAACACAAGTGCGAAAAGTGTTTTTTCCACACTAATACAAGTGCAAAAGTGATTTCCTGCACCATCACAAGTGCGAAAAGTGGTTTCTCAACACTAACACAAGTGCGAAAAGTGGTTTTTCAACACTATCACAAGTGCAAAAAGTGTTTTTTCCACACTAATACAAGTGCAAAAGTGGTTTCCTGCACCAACACAAGTACGAAAAGTGGTTTTTCAACACTAACGCAAGTGCGAAAAGTGGTTTTTCCACACTAATACAAGTTCAAAAGTGGTTTCCTGCACCAACACAAGTGCGAAAAGTGGTTTTTCAACACTAACACAAGTGCGAAAAGTGGTTTTTCAACACAAGCACAAGTGCAAAAAGTGTTTTTTCCACACTAATGCAAGTGCAAAAGTGGTTTCCTGCACCAACACAAGTGCGAAAAGTGGTTTTTCAACACTAACACAAGTGCGAAAAGTGGTTTTTCAACACTAACACATGTGCGAAAAGTGGTTTTTCAACACTAACACAAGTGCGAAAAGTGTTTTTTCCACACTAATACAAGTGCAAATGTGGTTTCCTGCACCAACACAAGTGCGAAAAGTGGTTTTTCAACACTAACACAAGTGCGAAAAGTGGTTTTTCAACACTAACACGAGTGCGAAAAGTGGTTTTTCAACACTATCACAAGTGCAAAAGTGTTTTTTCCACACTAATACAAGTGCAAAAAGTGTTTTTTCCACACTAATACAAGTGCAAAAGTGGTTTCCTGCACCAACACAAGTGCGAAAAGTGGTTTTTCAACACTAACACAAGTGCGAAAAGTGGTTTTTCAACACTAACACATGTGCGAAAAGTGGTTTTTCAACACTAACACAAGTGCGAAAAGTGTTTTTTCCACACTAATACAAGTGCAAATGTGGTTTCCTGCACCAACACAAGTGCGAAAAGTGGTTTTTCAACACTAACACAAGTGCGAAAAGTGGTTTTTCAACACTATCTCAAGTGCAAAAAGTGTTTTTTCCACACTAATACAAGTGCAAGAGTGGTTTCCTGCACCAACACAAGTGCAAAAAGTGGTTTTTCAACACTAACACAAGTGCGAAAAGTGTTTTTTCCACACTAATACAAGTGCAAGAGTGGTTTCCTGCACCAACACAAGTGCAAAAAGTGGTTTTTCAACACTAACACAAGTGCGAAAAGTGTTTTTTCCACACTAATACAAGTGCAAAAGTGGTTTCCTGCACCAACACAAGTGCGAAAAGTGGTTTTTCAACACTAACACAAGTGCGAAAAGTGGTTTTTCAACACTAACACAAGTGCGAAAAGTGGTTTTTCAACACTAACACAATTGCGAAAAGTGGTTTTTCAACACTATCACAAGTGCGAAAAGTGTTTTTTCCACACTAATACAAGTGCAAATGTGGTTTCCTGCACCATCACAAGTGCGAAAAGTGGTTTTTCAACACTAAGACAAGTGCGAAAAGTGGTTTTTCAACACTATCTCAAGTGCAAAAAGTGTTTTTTCCACACTAATACAAGTGCAAGAGTGGTTTCCTGCACCAACACAAGTGCAAAAAGTGGTTTTTCAACACTAACACAAGTGCGAAAAGTGTTTTTTCCACACAAATACAAGTGCAAGAGTGGTTTCCTGCACCAACACAAGTGCAAAAAGTGGTTTTTCAACACTAACACAAGTGCAAAAAGTGTTTTTTCCACACTAATACAAGTGCAAAAGTGGTTTCCTGCACCAACACAAGTGCGAAAAGTGGTTTTTCAACACTAACACAAGTGCGAAAAGTGGTTTTCAACACTAACACAAGTGCGAAAAGTGGTTTTTCAACACTAACACAAGTGCGAAAAGTGGTTTTTCCACACTAATACAAGTGCAAAAGTGGTTTCCTGCACCAACACAAGTGCGAAAAGTGGTTTTTCAACACTAACACAAGTGCGAAAAGTGGTTTTTCAACACTATCACAAGTGCAAAAGTGGTTTCCTGCACCAACACAAGTGCAAAAAGTGGTGTCCTGCACCAACACAAGTGCGAAAAGTGGTTTTTCAACACTAACACAAGTGCAAAAAGTGTTTTTTCCACACTAATACAAGTGCAAAAGTGGTTTCCTGCACCAACACAAGTGCGAAATGTGGTTTTCAACACTAACACAATTGCGAAAAGTGGTTTTTCAACACTAACACAAGTGCGAAAAGTGTTTTTTCCACACTAATACAAGTGCAAAAGTGATTTCCTGCACCATCACAAGTGCGAAAAGTGGTTTCTCAACACTAACACAAGTGCGAAAAGTGGTTTTTCAACACTATCACAAGTGCAAAAAGTGTTTTTTCCACACTAATACAAGTGCAAAAGTGGTTTCCTGCACCAACACAAGTACGAAAAGTGGTTTTTCAACACTAACGCAAGTGCGAAAAGTGGTTTTTCCACACTAATACATGTTCAAAAGTGGTTTCCTGCACCAACACAAGTGCGAAAAGTGGTTTTTCAACACTAACACAAGTGCGAAAAGTGGTTTTTCAACACAAGCACAAGTGCAAAAAGTGTTTTTTCCACACTAATGCAAGTGCAAAAGTGGTTTCCTGCACCAACACAAGTGCGAAAAGTGGTTTTTCAACACTAACACAAGTGCGAAAAGTGGTTTTTCAACACTAACACATGTGCGAAAAGTGGTTTTTCAACACTAACACAAGTGCGAAAAGTGTTTTTTCCACACTAATACAAGTGCAAATGTGGTTTCCTGCACCAACACAAGTGCGAAAAGTGGTTTTTCAACACTAACACAAGTGCGAAAAGTGGTTTTTCAACACTAACACGAGTGCGAAAAGTGGTTTTTCAACACTATCACAAGTGCAAAAGTGTTTTTTCCACACTAATACAAGTGCAAAAAGTGTTTTTTCCACACTAATACAAGTGCAAAAGTGGTTTCCTGCACCAACACAAGTGCGAAAAGTGGTTTTTCAACACTAACACAAGTGCGAAAAGTGGTTTTTCAACACTAACACATGTGCGAAAAGTGGTTTTTCAACACTAACACAAGTGCGAAAAGTGTTTTTTCCACACTAATACAAGTGCAAATGTGGTTTCCTGCACCAACACAAGTGCGAAAAGTGGTTTTTCAACACTAACACAAGTGCGAAAAGTGGTTTTTCAACACTATCTCAAGTGCAAAAAGTGTTTTTTCCACACTAATACAAGTGCAAGAGTGGTTTCCTGCACCAACACAAGTGCAAAAAGTGGTTTTTCAACACTAACACAAGTGCGAAAAGTGTTTTTTCCACACTAATACAAGTGCAAGAGTGGTTTCCTGCACCAACACAAGTGCAAAAAGTGGTTTTTCAACACTAACACAAGTGCGAAAAGTGTTTTTTCCACACTAATACAAGTGCAAAAGTGGTTTCCTGCACCAACACAAGTGCGAAAAGTGGTTTTTCAACACTAACACAAGTGCGAAAAGTGGTTTTTCAACACTAACACAAGTGCGAAAAGTGGTTTTTCAACACTAACACAATTGCGAAAAGTGGTTTTTCCACACTAATACAAGTGCAAAAGTGGTTTCCTGCACCAACACAAGTGCGAAAAGTGGTTTTTCAACACTAACACAAGTGCGAAAAGTGGTTTTTCAACACTATCACAAGTGCAAAAGTGGTTTCCTGCACCAACACAAGTGCAAAAAGTGGTTTTTCAAAACTAACACAAGTGCGAAAAGTTGTTTTTCAACACTAACACAAGTGCAAAAAGTGGTTTTTCAACACTATCTCAAGTGCAAAAAGTGTTTTTTCCACACTAATACAAGTGCAAAAGTGGTTTCCTGCACCAACACAAGTGCGAAAAGTGGTTTTTCAACACTAACACAAGTGCGAAAAGTGGTTTTTCAACACTAACACATGTGCGAAAAGTGTTTTTTCCACACTAATACAAATGCAAAAGTGGTGTCCTGCACCAACACAAGTGCGAAAAGTGGTTTTTCAACACTAACACAAGTGCAAAAAGTGTTTTTTCCACACTAATACAAGTGCAAAAGTGGTTTCCTGCACCAACACAAGTGCGAAATGTGGTTTTCAACACTAACACAAGTGCGAAAAGTGGTTTTTCAACACTAACACAAGTGCGAAAAGTGGTTTTTCAACACTAACACAAGTGTGAAAAGTGTTTTTTCCACACTAATACAAGTGCAAAAGTGGTTTCCTGCACCAACACAAGTGCGAAAAGTGGTTTTTCAACACTAACACAAGTGCGAAAAGTGGTTTTTCAACACTATCACAAGTGCAAAAAGTGTTTTTTCCACACTAATACAAGTGCAAAAGTGGTTTCCTGCACCAACATAAGTGCGAAAAGTGGTTTTTCAACACTAACACAAGTGCGAAAAGTGGTTTTTCAACACTAACACAAGTGCGAAAAGTGGTTTTTCCACACTAATACAAGTGCAAAAGTGGTTTCCTGCACCAACACAAGTGCGAAAAGTGGTTTTTCAACACTAACACAAGTGCGAAAAGTGGTTTTTCAACACTATCACAAGTGCGAAAAGTGTTTTTTCCACACTAATACAAGTGCAAATGTGGTTTCCTGCACCATCACAAGTGCGAAAAGTGGTTTTTCAACACTAACACAAGTGCGAAAAGTGGTTTTTCAACACTATCTCAAGTGCAAAAAGTGTTTTTTCCACAATAATACAAGTGCAAGAGTGGTTTCCTGCACCAACACAAGTGCAAAAAGTGGTTTTTCAACACTAACACAAGTGCGAAAAGTGTTTTTTCCACACAAATACAAGTGCAAGAGTGGTTTCCTGCACCAACACAAGTGCAAAAAGTGGTTTTTCAACACTAACACAAGTGCAAAAAGTGTTTTTTCCACACTAATACAAGTGCAAAAGTGGTTTCCTGCACCAACACAAGTGCGAAAAGTGGTTTTTCAACACTAACACAAGTGCGAAAAGTGGTTTTTCAACACTAACACAAGTGCGAAAAGTGGTTTTTCAACACTAACACAAGTGCGAAAAGTGGTTTTTCCACACTAATACAAGTGCAAAAGTGGTTTCCTGCACCAACACAAGTGCGAAAAGTGGTTTTTCAACACTAACACAAGTGCGAAAAGTGGTTTTTCAACACTATCACAAGTGCAAAAGTGGTTTCCTGCACCAACACAAGTGCAAAAAGTGGTTTTTCAAAACTAACACAAGTGCGAAAAGTTGTTTTTCAACACTAACACAAGTGCAAAAAGTGGTTTTTCAACACTATCTCAAGTGCAAAAAGTGTTTTTTCCACACTAATACAAGTGCAAAAGTGGTTTCCTGCACCAACACAAGTGCGAAAAGTGGTTTTTCAACACTAACACAAGTGCGAAAAGTGGTTTTTCAACACTAACACAAGTGCAAAAAGTGTTTTTTCCACACTAATACAAGTGCAAAAGTGGTTTCCTGCACCAACACAAGTGCGAAATGTGGTTTTCAACACTAACACAATTGCGAAAAGTGGTTTTTCAACACTAACACAAGTGCGAAAAGTGTTTTTTCCACACTAATACAAGTGCAAAAGTGATTTCCTGCACCATCACAAGTGCGAAAAGTGGTTTCTCAACACTAACACAAGTGCGAAAAGTGGTTTTTCAACACTATCACAAGTGCAAAAAGTGTTTTTTCCACACTAATACAAGTGCAAAAGTGGTTTCCTGCACCAACACAAGTACGAAAAGTGGTTTTTCAACACTAACACAAGTGCGAAAAGTGGTTTTTCCACACTAATACAAGTTCAAAAGTGGTTTCCTGCACCAACACAAGTGCGAAATGTGGTTTTCAACACTAACACAAGTGCGAAAAGTGGTTTTTCAACACTAACACAAGTGCGAAAAGTGGTTTTTCAACACTAACACAAGTGTGAAAAGTGTTTTTTCCACACTAATACAAGTGCAAAAGTGGTTTCCTGCACCAACACAAGTGCGAAAAGTGGTTTTTCAACACTAACACAAGTGCGAAAAGTGGTTTTTCAACACTATCACAAGTGCAAAAAGTGTTTTTTCCACACTAATACAAGTGCAAAAGTGGTTTCCTGCACCAACATAAGTGCGAAAAGTGGTTTTTCAACACTAACACAAGTGCGAAAAGTGGTTTTTCAACACTAACACAAGTGCGAAGAGTGGTTTTTCCACACTAATACAAGTGCAAAAGTGGTTTCCTGCACCAACACAAGTGCGAAAAGTGGTTTTTCAACACTAACACAAGTGCGAAAAGTGGTTTTTCAACACTATCACAAGTGCGAAAAGTGTTTTTTCCACACTAATACAAGTGCAAATGTGGTTTCCTGCACCATCACAAGTGCGAAAAGTGGTTTTTCAACACTAACACAAGTGCGAAAAGTGGTTTTTCAACACTATCTCAAGTGCAAAAAGTGTTTTTTCCACAATAATACAAGTGCAAGAGTGGTTTCCTGCACCAACACAAGTGCAAAAAGTGGTTTTTCAACACTAACACAAGTGCGAAAAGTGTTTTTTCCACACAAATACAAGTGCAAGAGTGGTTTCCTGCACCAACACAAGTGCAAAAAGTGGTTTTTCAACACTAACACAAGTGCAAAAAGTGTTTTTTCCACACTAATACAAGTGCAAAAGTGGTTTCCTGCACCAACACAAGTGCGAAAAGTGGTTTTTCAACACTAACACAAGTGCGAAAAGTGGTTTTTCAACACTAACACAAGTGCGAAAAGTGGTTTTTCAACACTAACACAAGTGCGAAAAGTGGTTTTTCCACACTAATACAAGTGCAAAAGTGGTTTCCTGCACCAACACAAGTGCGAAAAGTGGTTTTTCAACACTAACACAAGTGCGAAAAGTGGTTTTTCAACACTATCACAAGTGCAAAAGTGGTTTCCTGCACCAACACAAGTGCAAAAAGTGGTTTTTCAAAACTAACACAAGTGCGAAAAGTTGTTTTTCAACACTAACACAAGTGCAAAAAGTGGTTTTTCAACACTATCTCAAGTGCAAAAAGTGTTTTTTCCACACTAATACAAGTGCAAAAGTGGTTTCCTGCACCAACACAAGTGCGAAAAGTGGTTTTTCAACACTAACACAAGTGCGAAAAGTGGTTTTTCAACACTAACACAAGTGCAAAAAGTGTTTTTTCCACACTAATACAAGTGCAAAAGTGGTTTCCTGCACCAACACAAGTGCGAAATGTGGTTTTCAACACTAACACAATTGCGAAAAGTGGTTTTTCAACACTAACACAAGTGCGAAAAGTGTTTTTTCCACACTAATACAAGTGCAAAAGTGATTTCCTGCACCATCACAAGTGCGAAAAGTGGTTTCTCAACACTAACACAAGTGCGAAAAGTGGTTTTTCAACACTATCACAAGTGCAAAAAGTGTTTTTTCCACACTAATACAAGTGCAAAAGTGGTTTCCTGCACCAACACAAGTACGAAAAGTGGTTTTTCAACACTAACACAAGTGCGAAAAGTGGTTTTTCCACACTAATACAAGTTCAAAAGTGGTTTCCTGCACCAACACAAGTGCGAAAAGTGGTTTTTCAACACTAACACAAGTGCGAAAAGTGGTTTTTCAACACAAGCACAAGTGCAAAAAGTGTTTTTTCCACACTAATACAAGTGCAAAAGTGGTTTCCTGCACCAACACAAGTGCGAAAAGTGGTTTTTCAACACTAACACAAGTGCGAAAAGTGGTTTTTCAACACTAACACATGTGCGAAAAGTGGTTTTTCAACACTAACACAAGTGCGAAAAGTGTTTTTTCCACACTAATACAAGTGCAAATGTGGTTTCCTGCACCAACACAAGTGCGAAAAGTGGTTTTTCAACACTAACACAAGTGCGAAAAGTGGTTTTTCAACACTAACACGAGTGCGAAAAGTGGTTTTTCAACACTATCACAAGTGCAAAAGTGTTTTTTCCACACTAATACAAGTGCAAAAGTGGTTTCCTGCACCAACACAAGTGCGAAAAGTGGTTTTCCAACACTAACACAAGTGCGAAAAGTGGTTTTTCAACACTAACACAAGTGCGAAAAGTGGTTTTTCAACACTATCTCAAGTGCAAAAAGTGTTTTTTCCACACTAATACAAGTGCAAGAGTGGTTTCCTGCACCAACACAAGTGCAAAAAGTGGTTTTTCAACACTAACACAAGTGCGAAAAGTGGTTTTTCAACACTAACACATGTGCGAAAAGTGGTTTTTCCACACTAACAAGTGCAAAAGTGGTTTCCTGCACCAACACAAGTGCGAAAAGTGGTTTTTCAACACTAACACAAGTGCAAAAATTGGTTTTTCAACACTATCTCAAGTGCAAAAAGTGTTTTTTCCACACTAATACAAGTGCAAAAGTGGTTTCCTGCACCAACACAAGTGCGAAAAGTGGTTTTTCAACACTAACACAAGTGCGAAAAGTGGTTTTTCAACACTAACACATGTGCGAAAAGTGGTTTTTCCACACGAATACAAGTGCAAAAGTGGTGTCCTGCACCAACACAAGTGCGAAAAGTGGTTTTTCAACACTAACACAAGTGCAAAAAGAGTTTTTCCCACACTAATACAAGTGCAAAAGTGGTTTCCTGCACCAACACAAGTGCGAAATGTGGTTTTCAACACTAACACAAGTGCGAAAAGTGGTTTTTCAACACTAACACAAGTGCGAAAAGTGTTTTTTCCACACTAATACAAGTGCAAAAGTGGTTTCCTGCACCATCACAAGTGCGAAAAGTGGTTTTTCAACACTAACACAAGTGCGAAAAGTGGTTTTTCAACACTATCACAAGTGCAAAAAGTGTTTTTTCCACACTAATACAAGTGCAAAAGTGGTTTCCTGCACCAACACAAGTGCGAAAAGTGGTTTTTCAACACTAACACAAGTGCGAAAAGTGGTTTTTCAACACTATCACAAGTTCAAAAAGTGCTTTTTCCACTCTAATACAAGTGCAAAAGTGGTTTCATGCACCAACACAAGTGCGAAAAGTGGTTTTTCAACACTATCACAAGTGCAAATAGTGTTTTTTCCACACTAATACAAGTGCAAAAGTGGTTTCCTGCACCAACACAAGTGCGAAAAGTGGTTTTTCAACACTAACACAAGTGCGAAAAGTGGTTTTTCAACACTATCACAAGTGCAAAAAGTGTTTTTTCCACACTAATACAAGTGCAAAAAGTGTTTTTTCCACACTAATACAAGTGCAAAAGTGGTTTCCTGCACCAACACAAGTGCGAAAAGTGGTTTTTCAACACTAACACAAGTGCGAAAAGTGGTTTTTCAACACTAACACATGTGCGAAAAGTGGTTTTTCAACACTAACACAAGTGCGAAAAGTGTTTTTTCCACACTAATACAAGTGCAAATGTGGTTTCCTGCACCAACACAAGTGCGAAAAGTGGTTTTTCAACACTAACACAAGTGCGAAAAGTGGTTTTTCAACACTATCTCAAGTGCAAAAAGTGTTTTTTCCACACTAATACAAGTGCAAGAGTGGTTTCCTGCACCAACACAAGTGCAAAAAGTGGTTTTTCAACACTAACACAAGTGCGAAAAGTGTTTTTTCCACACTAATACAAGTGCAAGAGTGGTTTCCTGCACCAACACAAGTGCAAAAAGTGGTTTTTCAACACTAACACAAGTGCGAAAAGTGTTTTTTCCACACTAATACAAGTGCAAAAGTGGTTTCCTGCACCAACACAAGTGCGAAAAGTGGTTTTTCAACACTAACACAAGTGCGAAAAGTGGTTTTTCAACACTAACACAAGTGCGAAAAGTGGTTTTTCCACACTAATACAAGTGCAAAAGTGGTTTCCTGCACCAACACAAGTGCGAAAAGTGGTTTTTCAACACTAACACAAGTGCGAAAAGTGGTTTTTCAACACTATCACAAGTGCGAAAAGTGTTTTTTCCACACTAATACAAGTGCAAATGTGGTTTCCTGCACCATCACAAGTGCGAAAAGTGGTTTTTCAACACTAAGACAAGTGCGAAAAGTGGTTTTTCAACACTATCTCAAGTGCAAAAAGTGTTTTTTCCACACTAATACAAGTGCAAGAGTGGTTTCCTGCACCAACACAAGTGCAAAAAGTGGTTTTTCAACACTAACACAAGTGCGAAAAGTGTTTTTTCCACACAAATACAAGTGCAAGAGTGGTTTCCTGCACCAACACAAGTGCAAAAAGTGGTTTTTCAACACTAACACAAGTGCAAAAAGTGTTTTTTCCACACTAATACAAGTGCAAAAGTGGTTTCCTGCACCAACACAAGTGCGAAAAGTGGTTTTTCAACACTAACACAAGTGCGAAAAGTGGTTTTCAACACTAACACAAGTGCGAAAAGTGGTTTTTCAACACTAACACAAGTGCGAAAAGTGGTTTTTCCACACTAATACAAGTGCAAAAGTGGTTTCCTGCACCAACACAAGTGCGAAAAGTGGTTTTTCAACACTAACACAAGTGCGAAAAGTGGTTTTTCAACACTATCACAAGTGCAAAAGTGGTTTCCTGCACCAACACAAGTGCAAAAAGTGGTGTCCTGCACCAACACAAGTGCGAAAAGTGGTTTTTCAACACTAACACAAGTGCAAAAAGTGTTTTTTCCACACTAATACAAGTGCAAAAGTGGTTTCCTGCACCAACACAAGTGCGAAATGTGGTTTTCAACACTAACACAATTGCGAAAAGTGGTTTTTCAACACTAACACAAGTGCGAAAAGTGTTTTTTCCACACTAATACAAGTGCAAAAGTGATTTCCTGCACCATCACAAGTGCGAAAAGTGGTTTCTCAACACTAACACAAGTGCGAAAAGTGGTTTTTCAACACTATCACAAGTGCAAAAAGTGTTTTTTCCACACTAATACAAGTGCAAAAGTGGTTTCCTGCACCAACACAAGTACGAAAAGTGGTTTTTCAACACTAACGCAAGTGCGAAAAGTGGTTTTTCCACACTAATACAAGTTCAAAAGTGGTTTCCTGCACCAACACAAGTGCGAAAAGTGGTTTTTCAACACTAACACAAGTGCGAAAAGTGGTTTTTCAACACAAGCACAAGTGCAAAAAGTGTTTTTTCCACACTAATGCAAGTGCAAAAGTGGTTTCCTGCACCAACACAAGTGCGAAAAGTGGTTTTTCAACACTAACACAAGTGCGAAAAGTGGTTTTTCAACACTAACACATGTGCGAAAAGTGGTTTTTCAACACTAACACAAGTGCGAAAAGTGTTTTTTCCACACTAATACAAGTGCAAATGTGGTTTCCTGCACCAACACAAGTGCGAAAAGTGGTTTTTCAACACTAACACAAGTGCGAAAAGTGGTTTTTCAACACTAACACGAGTGCGAAAAGTGGTTTTTCAACACTATCACAAGTGCAAAAGTGTTTTTTCCACACTAATACAAGTGCAAAAAGTGTTTTTTCCACACTAATACAAGTGCAAAAGTGGTTTCCTGCACCAACACAAGTGCGAAAAGTGGTTTTTCAACACTAACACAAGTGCGAAAAGTGGTTTTTCAACACTAACACATGTGCGAAAAGTGGTTTTTCAACACTAACACAAGTGCGAAAAGTGTTTTTTCCACACTAATACAAGTGCAAATGTGGTTTCCTGCACCAACACAAGTGCGAAAAGTGGTTTTTCAACACTAACACAAGTGCGAAAAGTGGTTTTTCAACACTATCTCAAGTGCAAAAAGTGTTTTTTCCACACTAATACAAGTGCAAGAGTGGTTTCCTGCACCAACACAAGTGCAAAAAGTGGTTTTTCAACACTAACACAAGTGCGAAAAGTGTTTTTTCCACACTAATACAAGTGCAAGAGTGGTTTCCTGCACCAACACAAGTGCAAAAAGTGGTTTTTCAACACTAACACAAGTGCGAAAAGTGTTTTTTCCACACTAATACAAGTGCAAAAGTGGTTTCCTGCACCAACACAAGTGCGAAAAGTGGTTTTTCAACACTAACACAAGTGCGAAAAGTGGTTTTTCAACACTAACACAAGTGCGAAAAGTGGTTTTTCAACACTAACACAATTGCGAAAAGTGGTTTTTCAACACTATCACAAGTGCGAAAAGTGTTTTTTCCACACTAATACAAGTGCAAATGTGGTTTCCTGCACCATCACAAGTGCGAAAAGTGGTTTTTCAACACTAAGACAAGTGCGAAAAGTGGTTTTTCAACACTATCTCAAGTGCAAAAAGTGTTTTTTCCACACTAATACAAGTGCAAGAGTGGTTTCCTGCACCAACACAAGTGCAAAAAGTGGTTTTTCAACACTAACACAAGTGCGAAAAGTGTTTTTTCCACACAAATACAAGTGCAAGAGTGGTTTCCTGCACCAACACAAGTGCAAAAAGTGGTTTTTCAACACTAACACAAGTGCAAAAAGTGTTTTTTCCACACTAATACAAGTGCAAAAGTGGTTTCCTGCACCAACACAAGTGCGAAAAGTGGTTTTTCAACACTAACACAAGTGCGAAAAGTGGTTTTCAACACTAACACAAGTGCGAAAAGTGGTTTTTCAACACTAACACAAGTGCGAAAAGTGGTTTTTCCACACTAATACAAGTGCAAAAGTGGTTTCCTGCACCAACACAAGTGCGAAAAGTGGTTTTTCAACACTAACACAAGTGCGAAAAGTGGTTTTTCAACACTATCACAAGTGCAAAAGTGGTTTCCTGCACCAACACAAGTGCAAAAAGTGGTGTCCTGCACCAACACAAGTGCGAAAAGTGGTTTTTCAACACTAACACAAGTGCAAAAAGTGTTTTTTCCACACTAATACAAGTGCAAAAGTGGTTTCCTGCACCAACACAAGTGCGAAATGTGGTTTTCAACACTAACACAATTGCGAAAAGTGGTTTTTCAACACTAACACAAGTGCGAAAAGTGTTTTTTCCACACTAATACAAGTGCAAAAGTGATTTCCTGCACCATCACAAGTGCGAAAAGTGGTTTCTCAACACTAACACAAGTGCGAAAAGTGGTTTTTCAACACTATCACAAGTGCAAAAAGTGTTTTTTCCACACTAATACAAGTGCAAAAGTGGTTTCCTGCACCAACACAAGTACGAAAAGTGGTTTTTCAACACTAACGCAAGTGCGAAAAGTGGTTTTTCCACACTAATACATGTTCAAAAGTGGTTTCCTGCACCAACACAAGTGCGAAAAGTGGTTTTTCAACACTAACACAAGTGCGAAAAGTGGTTTTTCAACACAAGCAAAAGTGCAAAAAGTGTTTTTTCCACACTAATGCAAGTGCAAAAGTGGTTTCCTGCACCAACACAAGTGCGAAAAGTGGTTTTTCAACACTAACACAAGTGCGAAAAGTGGTTTTTCAACACTAACACATGTGCGAAAAGTGGTTTTTCAACACTAACACAAGTGCGAAAAGTGTTTTTTCCACACTAATACAAGTGCAAATGTGGTTTCCTGCACCAACACAAGTGCGAAAAGTGGTTTTTCAACACTAACACAAGTGCGAAAAGTGGTTTTTCAACACTAACACGAGTGCGAAAAGTGGTTTTTCAACACTATCACAAGTGCAAAAGTGTTTTTTCCACACTAATACAAGTGCAAAAAGTGTTTTTTCCACACTAATACAAGTGCAAAAGTGGTTTCCTGCACCAACACAAGTGCGAAAAGTGGTTTTTCAACACTAACACAAGTGCGAAAAGTGGTTTTTCAACACTAACACATGTGCGAAAAGTGGTTTTTCAACACTAACACAAGTGCGAAAAGTGTTTTTTCCACACTAATACAAGTGCAAATGTGGTTTCCTGCACCAACACAAGTGCGAAAAGTGGTTTTTCAACACTAACACAAGTGCGAAAAGTGGTTTTTCAACACTATCTCAAGTGCAAAAAGTGTTTTTTCCACACTAATACAAGTGCAAGAGTGGTTTCCTGCACCAACACAAGTGCAAAAAGTGGTTTTTCAACACTAACACAAGTGCGAAAAGTGTTTTTTCCACACTAATACAAGTGCAAGAGTGGTTTCCTGCACCAACACAAGTGCAAAAAGTGGTTTTTCAACACTAACACAAGTGCGAAAAGTGTTTTTTCCACACTAATACAAGTGCAAAAGTGGTTTCCTGCACCAACACAAGTGCGAAAAGTGGTTTTTCAACACTAACACAAGTGCGAAAAGTGGTTTTTCAACACTAACACAAGTGCGAAAAGTGGTTTTTCAACACTAACACAATTGCGAAAAGTGGTTTTTCCACACTAATACAAGTGCAAAAGTGGTTTCCTGCACCAACACAAGTGCGAAAAGTGGTTTTTCAACACTAACACAAGTGCGAAAAGTGGTTTTTCAACACTATCACAAGTGCAAAAGTGGTTTCCTGCACCAACACAAGTGCAAAAAGTGGTTTTTCAAAACTAACACAAGTGCGAAAAGTTGTTTTTCAACACTAACACAAGTGCAAAAAGTGGTTTTTCAACACTATCTCAAGTGCAAAAAGTGTTTTTTCCACACTAATACAAGTGCAAAAGTGGTTTCCTGCACCAACACAAGTGCGAAAAGTGGTTTTTCAACACTAACACAAGTGCGAAAAGTGGTTTTTCAACACTAACACATGTGCGAAAAGTGTTTTTTCCACACTAATACAAATGCAAAAGTGGTGTCCTGCACCAACACAAGTGCGAAAAGTGGTTTTTCAACACTAACACAAGTGCAAAAAGTGTTTTTTCCACACTAATACAAGTGCAAAAGTGGTTTCCTGCACCAACACAAGTGCGAAATGTGGTTTTCAACACTAACACAAGTGCGAAAAGTGGTTTTTCAACACTAACACAAGTGCGAAAAGTGGTTTTTCAACACTAACACAAGTGTGAAAAGTGTTTTTTCCACACTAATACAAGTGCAAAAGTGGTTTCCTGCACCAACACAAGTGCGAAAAGTGGTTTTTCAACACTAACACAAGTGCGAAAAGTGGTTTTTCAACACTATCACAAGTGCAAAAAGTGTTTTTTCCACACTAATACAAGTGCAAAAGTGGTTTCCTGCACCAACATAAGTGCGAAAAGTGGTTTTTCAACACTAACACAAGTGCGAAAAGTGGTTTTTCAACACTAACACAAGTGCGAAAAGTGGTTTTTCCACACTAATACAAGTGCAAAAGTGGTTTCCTGCACCAACACAAGTGCGAAAAGTGGTTTTTCAACACTAACACAAGTGCGAAAAGTGGTTTTTCAACACTATCACAAGTGCGAAAAGTGTTTTTTCCACACTAATACAAGTGCAAATGTGGTTTCCTGCACCATCACAAGTGCGAAAAGTGGTTTTTCAACACTAACACAAGTGCGAAAAGTGGTTTTTCAACACTATCTCAAGTGCAAAAAGTGTTTTTTCCACAATAATACAAGTGCAAGAGTGGTTTCCTGCACCAACACAAGTGCAAAAAGTGGTTTTTCAACACTAACACAAGTGCGAAAAGTGTTTTTTCCACACAAATACAAGTGCAAGAGTGGTTTCCTGCACCAACACAAGTGCAAAAAGTGGTTTTTCAACACTAACACAAGTGCAAAAAGTGTTTTTTCCACACTAATACAAGTGCAAAAGTGGTTTCCTGCACCAACACAAGTGCGAAAAGTGGTTTTTCAACACTAACACAAGTGCGAAAAGTGGTTTTTCAACACTAACACAAGTGCGAAAAGTGGTTTTTCAACACTAACACAAGTGCGAAAAGTGGTTTTTCCACACTAATACAAGTGCAAAAGTGGTTTCCTGCACCAACACAAGTGCGAAAAGTGGTTTTTCAACACTAACACAAGTGCGAAAAGTGGTTTTTCAACACTATCACAAGTGCAAAAGTGGTTTCCTGCACCAACACAAGTGCAAAAAGTGGTTTTTCAAAACTAACACAAGTGCGAAAAGTTGTTTTTCAACACTAACACAAGTGCAAAAAGTGGTTTTTCAACACTATCTCAAGTGCAAAAAGTGTTTTTTCCACACTAATACAAGTGCAAAAGTGGTTTCCTGCACCAACACAAGTGCGAAAAGTGGTTTTTCAACACTAACACAAGTGCGAAAAGTGGTTTTTCAACACTAACACAAGTGCAAAAAGTGTTTTTTCCACACTAATACAAGTGCAAAAGTGGTTTCCTGCACCAACACAAGTGCGAAATGTGGTTTTCAACACTAACACAATTGCGAAAAGTGGTTTTTCAACACTAACACAAGTGCGAAAAGTGTTTTTTCCACACTAATACAAGTGCAAAAGTGATTTCCTGCACCATCACAAGTGCGAAAAGTGGTTTCTCAACACTAACACAAGTGCGAAAAGTGGTTTTTCAACACTATCACAAGTGCAAAAAGTGTTTTTTCCACACTAATACAAGTGCAAAAGTGGTTTCCTGCACCAACACAAGTACGAAAAGTGGTTTTTCAACACTAACACAAGTGCGAAAAGTGGTTTTTCCACACTAATACAAGTTCAAAAGTGGTTTCCTGCACCAACACAAGTGCGAAATGTGGTTTTCAACACTAACACAAGTGCGAAAAGTGGTTTTTCAACACTAACACAAGTGCGAAAAGTGGTTTTTCAACACTAACACAAGTGTGAAAAGTGTTTTTTCCACACTAATACAAGTGCAAAAGTGGTTTCCTGCACCAACACAAGTGCGAAAAGTGGTTTTTCAACACTAACACAAGTGCGAAAAGTGGTTTTTCAACACTATCACAAGTGCAAAAAGTGTTTTTTCCACACTAATACAAGTGCAAAAGTGGTTTCCTGCACCAACATAAGTGCGAAAAGTGGTTTTTCAACACTAACACAAGTGCGAAAAGTGGTTTTTCAACACTAACACAAGTGCGAAGAGTGGTTTTTCCACACTAATACAAGTGCAAAAGTGGTTTCCTGCACCAACACAAGTGCGAAAAGTGGTTTTTCAACACTAACACAAGTGCGAAAAGTGGTTTTTCAACACTATCACAAGTGCGAAAAGTGTTTTTTCCACACTAATACAAGTGCAAATGTGGTTTCCTGCACCATCACAAGTGCGAAAAGTGGTTTTTCAACACTAACACAAGTGCGAAAAGTGGTTTTTCAACACTATCTCAAGTGCAAAAAGTGTTTTTTCCACAATAATACAAGTGCAAGAGTGGTTTCCTGCACCAACACAAGTGCAAAAAGTGGTTTTTCAACACTAACACAAGTGCGAAAAGTGTTTTTTCCACACAAATACAAGTGCAAGAGTGGTTTCCTGCACCAACACAAGTGCAAAAAGTGGTTTTTCAACACTAACACAAGTGCAAAAAGTGTTTTTTCCACACTAATACAAGTGCAAAAGTGGTTTCCTGCACCAACACAAGTGCGAAAAGTGGTTTTTCAACACTAACACAAGTGCGAAAAGTGGTTTTTCAACACTAACACAAGTGCGAAAAGTGGTTTTTCAACACTAACACAAGTGCGAAAAGTGGTTTTTCCACACTAATACAAGTGCAAAAGTGGTTTCCTGCACCAACACAAGTGCGAAAAGTGGTTTTTCAACACTAACACAAGTGCGAAAAGTGGTTTTTCAACACTATCACAAGTGCAAAAGTGGTTTCCTGCACCAACACAAGTGCAAAAAGTGGTTTTTCAAAACTAACACAAGTGCGAAAAGTTGTTTTTCAACACTAACACAAGTGCAAAAAGTGGTTTTTCAACACTATCTCAAGTGCAAAAAGTGTTTTTTCCACACTAATACAAGTGCAAAAGTGGTTTCCTGCACCAACACAAGTGCGAAAAGTGGTTTTTCAACACTAACACAAGTGCGAAAAGTGGTTTTTCAACACTAACACAAGTGCAAAAAGTGTTTTTTCCACACTAATACAAGTGCAAAAGTGGTTTCCTGCACCAACACAAGTGCGAAATGTGGTTTTCAACACTAACACAATTGCGAAAAGTGGTTTTTCAACACTAACACAAGTGCGAAAAGTGTTTTTTCCACACTAATACAAGTGCAAAAGTGATTTCCTGCACCATCACAAGTGCGAAAAGTGGTTTCTCAACACTAACACAAGTGCGAAAAGTGGTTTTTCAACACTATCACAAGTGCAAAAAGTGTTTTTTCCACACTAATACAAGTGCAAAAGTGGTTTCCTGCACCAACACAAGTACGAAAAGTGGTTTTTCAACACTAACACAAGTGCGAAAAGTGGTTTTTCCACACTAATACAAGTTCAAAAGTGGTTTCCTGCACCAACACAAGTGCGAAAAGTGGTTTTTCAACACTAACACAAGTGCGAAAAGTGGTTTTTCAACACAAGCACAAGTGCAAAAAGTGTTTTTTCCACACTAATACAAGTGCAAAAGTGGTTTCCTGCACCAACACAAGTGCGAAAAGTGGTTTTTCAACACTAACACAAGTGCGAAAAGTGGTTTTTCAACACTAACACATGTGCGAAAAGTGGTTTTTCAACACTAACACAAGTGCGAAAAGTGTTTTTTCCACACTAATACAAGTGCAAATGTGGTTTCCTGCACCAACACAAGTGCGAAAAGTGGTTTTTCAACACTAACACAAGTGCGAAAAGTGGTTTTTCAACACTAACACGAGTGCGAAAAGTGGTTTTTCAACACTATCACAAGTGCAAAAGTGTTTTTTCCACACTAATACAAGTGCAAAAGTGGTTTCCTGCACCAACACAAGTGCGAAAAGTGGTTTTCCAACACTAACACAAGTGCGAAAAGTGGTTTTTCAACACTAACACAAGTGCGAAAAGTGGTTTTTCAACACTATCTCAAGTGCAAAAAGTGTTTTTTCCACACTAATACAAGTGCAAGAGTGGTTTCCTGCACCAACACAAGTGCAAAAAGTGGTTTTTCAACACTAACACAAGTGCGAAAAGTGGTTTTTCAACACTAACACATGTGCGAAAAGTGGTTTTTCCACACTAACAAGTGCAAAAGTGGTTTCCTGCACCAACACAAGTGCGAAAAGTGGTTTTTCAACACTAACACAAGTGCAAAAAGTGGTTTTTCAACACTATCTCAAGTGCAAAAAGTGTTTTTTCCACACTAATACAAGTGCAAAAGTGGTTTCCTGCACCAACACAAGTGCGAAAAGTGGTTTTTCAACACTAACACAAGTGCGAAAAGTGGTTTTTCAACACTAACACATGTGCGAAAAGTGGTTTTTCCACACGAATACAAGTGCAAAAGTGGTGTCCTGCACCAACACAAGTGCGAAAAGTGGTTTTTCAACACTAACACAAGTGCAAAAAGAGTTTTTCCCACACTAATACAAGTGCAAAAGTGGTTTCCTGCACCAACACAAGTGCGAAATGTGGTTTTCAACACTAACACAAGTGCGAAAAGTGGTTTTTCAACACTAACACAAGTGCGAAAAGTGTTTTTTCCACACTAATACAAGTGCAAAAGTGGTTTCCTGCACCATCACAAGTGCGAAAAGTGGTTTTTCAACACTAACACAAGTGCGAAAAGTGGTTTTTCAACACTATCACAAGTGCAAAAAGTGTTTTTTCCACACTAATACAAGTGCAAAAGTGGTTTCCTGCACCAACACAAGTGCGAAAAGTGGTTTTTCAACACTAACACAAGTGCGAAAAGTGGTTTTTCAACACTATCACAAGTTCAAAAAGTGCTTTTTCCACTCTAATACAAGTGCAAAAGTGGTTTCATGCACCAACACAAGTGCGAAAAGTGGTTTTTCAACACTATCACAAGTGCAAATAGTGTTTTTTCCACACTAATACAAGTGCAAAAGTGGTTTCCTGCACCAACACAAGTGCGAAAAGTGGTTTTTCAACACTAACACAAGTGCGAAAAGTGGTTTTTCAACACTATCACAAGTGCAAAAAGTGTTTTTTCCACACTAATACAAGTGCAAAAAGTGTTTTTTCCACACTAATACAAGTGCAAAAGTGGTTTCCTGCACCAACACAAGTGCGAAAAGTGGTTTTTCAACACTAACACAAGTGCGAAAAGTGGTTTTTCAACACTAACACATGTGCGAAAAGTGGTTTTTCAACACTAACACAAGTGCGAAAAGTGTTTTTTCCACACTAATACAAGTGCAAATGTGGTTTCCTGCACCAACACAAGTGCGAAAAGTGGTTTTTCAACACTAACACAAGTGCGAAAAGTGGTTTTTCAACACTATCTCAAGTGCAAAAAGTGTTTTTTCCACACTAATACAAGTGCAAGAGTGGTTTCCTGCACCAACACAAGTGCAAAAAGTGGTTTTTCAACACTAACACAAGTGCGAAAAGTGTTTTTTCCACACTAATACAAGTGCAAGAGTGGTTTCCTGCACCAACACAAGTGCAAAAAGTGGTTTTTCAACACTAACACAAGTGCGAAAAGTGTTTTTTCCACACTAATACAAGTGCAAAAGTGGTTTCCTGCACCAACACAAGTGCGAAAAGTGGTTTTTCAACACTAACACAAGTGCGAAAAGTGGTTTTTCAACACTAACACAAGTGCGAAAAGTGGTTTTTCAACACTAACACAAGTGCGAAAAGTGGTTTTTCCACACTAATACAAGTGCAAAAGTGGTTTCCTGCACCAACACAAGTGCGAAAAGTGGTTTTTCAACACTAACACAAGTGCGAAAAGTGGTTTTTCAACACTATCACAAGTGCAAAAGTGGTTTCCTGCACCAACACAAGTGCAAAAAGTGGTTTTTCAAAACTAACACAAGTGCGAAAAGTTGTTTTTCAACACTAACACAAGTGCAAAAAGTGGTTTTTCAACACTATCTCAAGTGCAAAAAGTGTTTTTTCCACACTAATACAAGTGCAAAAGTGGTTTCCTGCACCAACACAAGTGCGAAAAGTGGTTTTTCAACACTAACACAAGTGCGAAAAGTGGTTTTTCAACACTAACACATGTGCGAAAAGTGTTTTTTCCACACTAATACAAATGCAAAAGTGGTGTCCTGCACCAACACAAGTGCGAAAAGTGGTTTTTCAACACTAACACAAGTGCAAAAAGTGTTTTTTCCACACTAATACAAGTGCAAAAGTGGTTTCCTGCACCAACACAAGTGCGAAATGTGGTTTTCAACACTAACACAAGTGCGAAAAGTGGTTTTTCAACACTAACACAAGTGCGAAAAGTGGTTTTTCAACACTAACACAAGTGTGAAAAGTGTTTTTTCCACACTAATACAAGTGCAAAAGTGGTTTCCTGCACCAACACAAGTGCGAAAAGTGGTTTTTCAACACTAACACAAGTGCGAAAAGTGGTTTTTCAACACTATCACAAGTGCAAAAAGTGTTTTTTCCACACTAATACAAGTGCAAAAGTGGTTTCCTGCACCAACACAAGTGCGAAAAGTGGTTTTTCAACACTAACACAAGTGCGAAAAGTGGTTTTTCAACACTAACACAAGTGTGAAAAGTGTTTTTTCCACACTAATACAAGTGCAAAAGTGGTTTCCTGCACCAGCACAAGTGCGAAAAGTGGTTTTTCAACACTAACACAAGTGCGAAAAGTGGTTTTTCAACACTATCACAAGTGCAAAAAGTGTTTTTTCCACACTAATACAAGTGCAAAAGTGGTTTCCTGCACCAACATAAGTGCGAAAAGTGGTTTTTCAACACTAACACAAGTGCGAAAAGTGGTTTTTGAACACTAACACAAGTGCGAAAAGTGGTTTTTCCACACTAATACAAGTGCAAAAGTGGTTTCCTGCACCAACACAAGTGCGAAAAGTGGTTTTTCAACACTAACACAAGTGCGAAAAGTGGTTTTTCAACACTATCACAAGTGCGAAAAGTGTTTTTTCCACACTAATACAAGTGCAAATGTGGTTTCCTGCACCATCACAAGTGCGAAAAGTGGTTTTTCAACACTAACACAAGTGCGAAAAGTGGTTTTTCAACATTATCTCAAGTGCAAAAAGTGTTTTTTCCACACTAATACAAGTGCAAGAGTGGTTTCCTGCACCAACACAAGTGCAAAAAGTGGTTTTTCAACACTAACACAAGTGCGAAAAGTGTTTTTTCCACACAAATACAAGTGCAAGAGTGGTTTCCTGCACCAACACAAGTGCAAAAAGTGGTTTTTCAACACTAACACAAGTGCAAAAAGTGTTTTTTCCACACTAATACAAGTGCAAAAGTGGTTTCCTGCACCAACACAAGTGCGAAAAGTGGTTTTTCAACACTAACACAAGTGCGAAAAGTGGTTTTTCAACACTAACACAAGTGCGAAAAGTGGTTTTTCAACACTAACACAAGTGCGAAAAGTGGTTTTTCCACACTAATACAAGTGCAAAAGTGGTTTCCTGCACCAACACAAGTGCGAAAAGTGGTTTTTCAACACTAACACAAGTGCGAAAAGTGGTTTTTCAACACTATCACAAGTGCAAAAGTGGTTTCCTGCACCAACACAAGTGCAAAAAGTGGTTTTTCAAAACTAACACAAGTGCGAAAAGTTGTTTTTCAACACTAACACAAGTGCAAAAAGTGGTTTTTCAACACTATCTCAAGTGCAAAAAGTGTTTTTTCCACACTAATACAAGTGCAAAAGTGGTTTCCTGCACCAACACAAGTGCGAAAAGTGGTTTTTCAACACTAACACAAGTGCGAAAAGTGGTTTTTCAACACTAACACATGTGCGAAAAGTGGTTTTTCCACACTAATACAAATGCAAAAGTGGTGTCCTGCACCAACACAAGTGCGAAAAGTGGTTTTTCAACACTAACACAGTGCAAAAAGTGTTTTTTCCACACTAATACAAGTGCAAAAGTGGTTTCCTGCACCAACACAAGTGCGAAATGTGGTTTTCAACACTAACACAATTGCGAAAAGTGGTTTTTCAACACTAACACAAGTGCGAAAAGTGTTTTTTCCACACTAATACAAGTGCAAAAGTGATTTCCTGCACCATCACAAGTGCGAAAAGTGGTTTCTCAACACTAACACAAGTGCGAAAAGTGGTTTTTCAACACTATCACAAGTGCAAAAAGTGTTTTTTCCACACTAATACAAGTGCAAAAGTGGTTTCCTGCACCAACACAAGTACGAAAAGTGGTTTTTCAACACTAACACAAGTGCGAAAAGTGGTTTTTCCACACTAATACAAGTTCAAAAGTGGTTTCCTGCACCAACACAAGTGCGAAAAGTGGTTTTTCAACACTAACACAAGTGCGAAAAGTGGTTTTTCAACACAAGCACAAGTGCAAAAAGTGTTTTTTCCACACTAATACAAGTGCAAAAGTGGTTTCCTGCACCAACACAAGTGCGAAAAGTGGTTTTTCAACACTAACACAAGTGCGAAAAGTGGTTTTTCAACACTAACACATGTGCGAAAAGTGGTTTTTCAACACTAACACAAGTGCGAAAAGTGTTTTTTCCACACTAATACAAGTGCAAATGTGGTTTCCTGCACCAACACAAGTGCGAAAAGTGGTTTTTCAACACTAACACAAGTGCGAAAAGTGGTTTTTCAACACTAACACGAGTGCGAAAAGTGGTTTTTCAACACTATCACAAGTGCAAAAGTGTTTTTTCCACACTAATACAAGTGCAAAAGTGGTTTCCTGCACCAACACAAGTGCGAAAAGTGGTTTTCCAACACTAACACAAGTGCGAAAAGTGGTTTTTCAACACTAACACAAGTGCGAAAAGTGGTTTTTCAACACTATCACAAGTGCAAAAAGTGTTTTTGCCACACTAATACAAGTGCAAAAGTGGTTTCCTGCACCAACACAAGTGCGAAAAGTGGTTTTTCAACACTAACACAAGTGCGAAAAGTGGTTTTTCAACACTAACACAAGTGCGAAAAGTGGTTTTTCCACACTAATACACATGCAAAAGTGGTTTCCTGCACCAACACAAGTGCGAAAAGTGGTTTTTCAACACTAACACAAGTGCGAAAAGTGGTTTTTCAACACTATCTCAAGTGCAAAAAGTGTTTTTTCCACACTAATACAAGTGCAAGAGTGGTTTCCTGCACCAACACAAGTGCAAAAAGTGGTTTTTCAACACTAACACAAGTGCGAAAAGTGGTTTTTCAACACTAACACATGTGCGAAAAGTGGTTTTTCCACACTAACAAGTGCAAAAGTGGTTTCCTGCACCAACACAAGTGCGAAAAGTGGTTTTTCAACACTAACACAAGTGCAAAAAGTGGTTTTTCAACACTATCTCAAGTGCAAAAAGTGTTTTTTCCACACTAATACAAGTGCAAAAGTGGTTTCCTGCACCAACACAAGTGCGAAAAGTGGTTTTTCAACACTAACACAAGTGCGAAAAGTGGTTTTTCAACACTAACACATGTGCGAAAAGTGGTTTTTCCACACGAATACAAGTGCAAAAGTGGTGTCCTGCACCAACACAAGTGCGAAAAGTGGTTTTTCAACACTAACACAAGTGCAAAAAGAGTTTTTTCCACACTAATAGAAGTGCAAAAGTGGTTTCCTGCACCAACACAAGTGCGAAATGTGGTTTTCAACACTAACACAAGTGCGAAAAGTGGTTTTTCAACACTAACACAAGTGCGAAAAGTGTTTTTTCCACACTAATACAAGTGCAAAAGTGGTTTCCTGCACCATCACAAGTGCGAAAAGTGGTTTTTCAACACTAACACAAGTGCGAAAAGTGGTTTTTCAACACTATCACAAGTGCAAAAAGTGTTTTTTCCACACTAATACAAGTGCAAAAGTGGTTTCCTGCACCAACACAAGTGCGAAAAGTGGTTTTTCAACACTAACACAAGTGCGAAAAGTGGTTTTTCAACACTATCACAAGTTCAAAAAGTGCTTTTTCCACTCTAATACAAGTGCAAAAGTGGTTTCATGCACCAACACAAGTGCGAAAAGTGGTTTTTCAACACTATCACAAGTGCAAATAGTGTTTTTTCCACACTAATACAAGTGCAAAAGTGGTTTCCTGCACCAACACAAGTGCGAAAAGTGGTTTTTCAACACTAACACAAGTGCGAAAAGTGGTTTTTCAACACTATCACAAGTGCAAAAAGTGTTTTTTCCACACTAATACAAGTGCAAAAGTGGTTTCCTGCACCAACATAAGTGCGAAAAGTGGTTTTTCAACACTAACACAAGTGCGAAAATTGGTTTTTCAACACTAACACAAGTGCGAAAAGTGGTTTTTCCACACTAATACAAGTGCAAAAGTGGTTTCCTGCACCAACACAAGTGCGAAAAGTGGTTTTTCAACACTAACACAAGTGCGAAAAGTGGTTTTTCAACACTAACACAAGTGCGAAAAGTGGTTTTTCAACACTAACACATGTGCGAAAAGTGGTTTTTCCACACTAACAAGTGCAAAAGTGGTTTCCTGCACCAACACAAGTGCGAAAAGTGGTTTTTCAACACTAACACAAGTGCAAAAAGTGGTTTTTCAACACTATCTCAAGTGCAAAAAGTGTTTTTTCCACACTAATACAAGTGCAAAAGTGGTTTCCTGCACCAACACAAGTGCGAAAAGTGGTTTTTCAACACTAACACAAGTGCGAAAAGTGGTTTTTCAACACTAACACATGTGCGAAAAGTGGTTTTTCCACACGAATACAAGTGCAAAAGTGGTGTCCTGCACCAACACAAGTGCGAAAAGTGGTTTTTCAACACTAACACAAGTGCAAAAAGAGTTTTTTCCACACTAATACAAGTGCAAAAGTGGTTTCCTGCACCAACACAAGTGCGAAATGTGGTTTTCAACACTAACACAAGTGCGAAAAGTGGTTTTTCAACACTAACACAAGTGCGAAAAGTGTTTTTTCCACACTAATACAAGTGCAAAAGTGGTTTCCTGCACCATCACAAGTGCGAAAAGTGGTTTTTCAACACTAACACAAGTGCGAAAAGTGGTTTTTCAACACTATCACAAGTGCAAAAAGTGTTTTTTCCACACTAATACAAGTGCAAAAGTGGTTTCCTGCACCAACACAAGTGCGAAAAGTGGTTTTTCAACACTAACACAAGTGCGAAAAGTGGTTTTTCAACACTATCACAAGTTCAAAAAGCGCTTTTTCCACTCTAATACAAGTGCAAAAGTGGTTTCATGCACCAACACAAGTGCGAAAAGTGGTTTTTCAACACTATCACAAGTGCAAATAGTATTTTTTCCACACTAATACAAGTGCAAAAGTGGTTTCCTGCACCAACACAAGTGCGAAAAGTGGTTTTTCAACACTAACACAAGTGCGAAAAGTGGTTTTTCAACACTATCACAAGTGCAAAAAGTGTTTTTTCCACACTAATACAAGTGCAAAAGTGGTTTCCTGCACCAACATAAGTGCGAAAAGTGGTTTTTCAACACTAACACAAGTGCGAAAATTGGTTTTTCAACACTAACACAAGTGCGAAAAGTGGTTTTTTCCACACTAATACAAGTGCAAAAGTGGTTTCCTGCACCAACACAAGTGCGAAAAGTGGTTTTTCAACACTAACACAAGTGCGAAAAGTGGTTTTTCAACACTAACACAAGTGTGAAAAGTGTTTTTTCCACACTAATACAAGTGCAAAAGTGGTTTCCTGCACCAACACAAGTGCGAAAAGTGGTTTTTCAACACTAACACAAGTGCGAAAAGTGGTTTTTCAACACTATCACAAGTGCAAAAAGTGTTTTTTCCACACTAATACAAGTGCAAAAGTGGTTTCCTGCACCAACATAAGTGCGAAAAGTGGTTTTTCAACACTAACACAAGTGCGAAAAGTGGTTTTTCAACACTAACACAAGTGCGAAAAGTGGTTTTTCCACACTAACACAAGTGCAAAAGTGGTTTCCTGCACCAACACAAGTGCGAAAAGTGGTTTTTCAACACTAACACAAGTGCAAAAAGTGGTTTTTCAACACTATCACAAGTGCGAAAAGTGTTTTTTCCACACTAATACAAGTGCAAATGTGGTTTCCTGCACCATCACAAGTGCGAAAAGTGGTTTTTCAACACTAACACAAGTGCGAAAAGTGGTTTTTCAACACTATCTCAAGTGCAAAAAGTGTTTTTTCCACACTAATACAAGTGCAAGAGTGGTTTCCTGCACCAACACAAGTGCAAAAAGTGGTTTTTCAACACTAACACAAGTGCGAAAAGTGTTTTTTCCACACTAATACAAGTGCAAGAGTGGTTTCCTGCACCAACACAAGTGCAAAAAGTGGTTTTTCAACACTAACACAAGTGCGAAAAGTGTTTTTTCCACACTAATACAAGTGCAAAAGTGGTTTCCTGCACCAACACAAGTGCGAAAAGTGGTTTTTCAACACTAACACAAGTGCGAAAAGTGGTTTTTCAACACTAACACAAGTGCGAAAAGTGGTTTTTCAACACTAACACAAGTGCGAAAAGTGGTTTTTCCACACTAATACAAGTGCAAAAGTGGTTTCCTGCACCAACACAAGTGCGAAAAGTGGTTTTTCAACACTAACACAAGTGCGAAAAGTGGTTTTTCAACACTATCACAAGTGCAAAAGTGGTTTCCTGCACCAACACAAGTGCAAAAAGTGGTTTTTCAAAACTAACACAAGTGCGAAAAGTTGTTTTTCAACACTAACACAAGTGCAAAAAGTGGTTTTTCAACACTATCTCAAGTGCAAAAAGTGTTTTTTCCACACTAATACAAGTGCAAAAGTGGTTTCCTGCACCAACACAAGTGCGAAAAGTGGTTTTTCAACACTAACACAAGTGCGAAAAGTGGTTTTTCAACACTAACACATGTGCGAAAAGTGTTTTTTCCACACTAATACAAATGCAAAAGTGGTGTCCTGCACCAACACAAGTGCGAAAAGTGGTTTTTCAACACTAACACAAGTGCAAAAAGTGTTTTTTCCACACTAATACAAGTGCAAAAGTGGTTTCCTGCACCAACACAAGTGCGAAATGTGGTTTTCAACACTAACACAAGTGCGAAAAGTGGTTTTTCAACACTAACACAAGTGCGAAAAGTGGTTTTTCAACACTAACACAAGTGTGAAAAGTGTTTTTTCCACACTAATACAAGTGCAAAAGTGGTTTCCTGCACCAACACAAGTGCGAAAAGTGGTTTTTCAACACTAACACAAGTGCGAAAAGTGGTTTTTCAACACTATCACAAGTGCAAAAAGTGTTTTTTCCACACTAATACAAGTGCAAAAGTGGTTTCCTGCACCAACACAAGTGCGAAAAGTGGTTTTTCAACACTAACACAAGTGCGAAAAGTGGTTTTTCAACACTAACACAAGTGTGAAAAGTGTTTTTTCCACACTAATACAAGTGCAAAAGTGGTTTCCTGCACCAACACAAGTGCGAAAAGTGGTTTTTCAACACTAACACAAGTGCGAAAAGTGGTTTTTCAACACTATCACAAGTGCAAAAAGTGTTTTTTCCACACTAATACAAGTGCAAAAGTGGTTTCCTGCACCAACATAAGTGCGAAAAGTGGTTTTTCAACACTAACACAAGTGCGAAAAGTGGTTTTTCAACACTAACACAAGTGCGAAAAGTGGTTTTTCCACACTAATACAAGTGCAAAAGTGGTTTCCTGCACCAACACAAGTGCGAAAAGTGGTTTTTCAACACTAACACAAGTGCGAAAAGTGGTTTTTCAACACTATCACAAGTGCGAAAAGTGTTTTTTCCACACTAATACAAGTGCAAATGTGGTTTCCTGCACCATCACAAGTGCGAAAAGTGGTTTTTCAACACTAACACAAGTGCGAAAAGTGGTTTTTCAACACTATCTCAAGTGCAAAAAGTGTTTTTTCCACACTAATACAAGTGCAAGAGTGGTTTCCTGCACCAACACAAGTGCAAAAAGTGGTTTTTCAACACTAACACAAGTGCGAAAAGTGTTTTTTCCACACAAATACAAGTGCAAATGTGGTTTCCTGCACCATCACAAGTGCGAAAAGTGGTTTTTCAACACTAACACAAGTGCGAAAAGTGGTTTTTCAACACTATCTCAAGTGCAAAAAGTGTTTTTTCCACACTAATACAAGTGCAAGAGTGGTTTCCTGCACCAACACAAGTGCAAAAAGTGGTTTTTCAACACTAACACAAGTGCGAAAAGTGTTTTTTCCACACTAATACAAGTGCAAGAGTGGTTTCCTGCACCAACACAAGTGCAAAAAGTGGTTTTTCAACACTAACACAAGTGCGAAAAGTGTTTTTTCCACACTAATACAAGTGCAAAAGTGGTTTCCTGCACCAACACAAGTGCGAAAAGTGGTTTTTCAACACTAACACAAGTGCGAAAAGTGGTTTTTCAACACTAACACAAGTGCGAAAAGTGGTTTTTCAACACTAACACAAGTGCGAAAAGTGGTTTTTCCACACTAATACAAGTGCAAAAGTGGTTTCCTGCACCAACACAAGTGCGAAAAGTGGTTTTTCAACACTAACACAAGTGCGAAAAGTGGTTTTTCAACACTATCACAAGTGCAAAAGTGGTTTCCTGCACCAACACAAGTGCAAAAAGTGGTTTTTCAAAACTAACACAAGTGCGAAAAGTTGTTTTTCAACACTAACACAAGTGCAAAAAGTGGTTTTTCAACACTATCTCAAGTGCAAAAAGTGTTTTTTCCACACTAATACAAGTGCAAAAGTGGTTTCCTGCACCAACACAAGTGCGAAAAGTGGTTTTTCAACACTAACACAAGTGCGAAAAGTGGTTTTTCAACACTAACACATGTGCGAAAAGTGTTTTTTCCACACTAATACAAATGCAAAAGTGGTGTCCTGCACCAACACAAGTGCGAAAAGTGGTTTTTCAACACTAACACAAGTGCAAAAAGTGTTTTTTCCACACTAATACAAGTGCAAAAGTGGTTTCCTGCACCAACACAAGTGCGAAATGTGGTTTTCAACACTAACACAAGTGCGAAAAGTGGTTTTTCAACACTAACACAAGTGCGAAAAGTGGTTTTTCAACACTAACACAAGTGTGAAAAGTGTTTTTTCCACACTAATACAAGTGCAAAAGTGGTTTCCTGCACCAACACAAGTGCGAAAAGTGGTTTTTCAACACTAACACAAGTGCGAAAAGTGGTTTTTCAACACTATCACAAGTGCAAAAAGTGTTTTTTCCACACTAATACAAGTGCAAAAGTGGTTTCCTGCACCAACACAAGTGCGAAAACGGTTTTTCAACACTAACACAAGTGCGAAAAGTGGTTTTTCAACACTAACACAAGTGTGAAAAGTGTTTTTTCCACACTAATACAAGTGCAAAAGTGGTTTCCTGCACCAACACAAGTGCGAAAAGTGGTTTTTCAACACTAACACAAGTGCGAAAAGTGGTTTTTCAACACTATCACAAGTGCAAAAAGTGTTTTTTCCACACTAATACAAGTGCAAAAGTGGTTTCCTGCACCAACATAAGTGCGAAAAGTGGTTTTTCAACACTAACACAAGTGCGAAAAGTGGTTTTTCAACACTAACACAAGTGCGAAAAGTGGTTTTTCCACACTAATACAAGTGCAAAAGTGGTTTCCTGCACCAACACAAGTGCGAAAAGTGGTTTTTCAACACTAACACAAGTGCGAAAAGTGGTTTTTCAACACTATCACAAGTGCGAAAAGTGTTTTTTCCACACTAATACAAGTGCAAATGTGGTTTCCTGCACCATCACAAGTGCGAAAAGTGGTTTTTCAACACTAACACAAGTGCGAAAAGTGGTTTTTCAACACTATCTCAAGTGCAAAAAGTGTTTTTTCCACACTAATACAAGTGCAAGAGTGGTTTCCTGCACCAACACAAGTGCAAAAAGTGGTTTTTCAACACTAACACAAGTGCGAAAAGTGTTTTTTCCACACAAATACAAGTGCAAGAGTGGTTTCCTGCACCAACACAAGTGCAAAAAGTGGTTTTTCAACACTAACACAAGTGCAAAAAGTGTTTTTTCCACACTAATACAAGTGCAAAAGTGGTTTCCTGCACCAACACAAGTGCGAAAAGTGGTTTTTCAACACTAACACAAGTGCGAAAAGTGGTTTTTCAACACTAACACAAGTGCGAAAAGTGGTTTTTCAACACTAACACAAGTGCGAAAAGTGGTTTTTCCACACTAATACAAGTGCAAAAGTGGTTTCCTGCACCAACACAAGTGCGAAAAGTGGTTTTTCAACACTAACACAAGTGCGAAAAGTGGTTTTTCAACACTATCACAAGTGCAAAAGTGGTTTCCTGCACAAACACAAGTGCAAAAAGTGGTTTTTCAAAACTAACACAAGTGCGAAAAGTTGTTTTTCAACACTAACACAAGTGCAAAAAGTGGTTTTTCAACACTATCTCAAGTGCAAAAAGTGTTTTTTCCACACTAATACAAGTGCAAAAGTGGTTTCCTGCACCAACACAAGTGCGAAAAGTGGTTTTTCAACACTAACACAAGTGCGAAAAGTGGTTTTTCAACACTAACACATGTGCGAAAAGTGGTTTTTCCACACTAATACAAATGCAAAAAAGTGGTGTCCTGCACCAACACAAGTGCGAAAAGTGGTTTTTCAACACTAACACAAGTGCAAAAAGTGTTTTTTCCACACTAATACAAGTGCAAAAGTGGTTTCCTGCACCAACACAAGTGCGAAATGTGGTTTTCAACACTAACACAATTGCGAAAAGTGGTTTTTCAACACTAACACAAGTGCGAAAAGTGTTTTTTCCACACTAATACAAGTGCAAAAGTGATTTCCTGCACCATCACAAGTGCGAAAAGTGGTTTCTCAACACTAACACAAGTGCGAAAAGTGGTTTTTCAACACTATCACAAGTGCAAAAAGTGTTTTTTCCACACTAATACAAGTGCAAAAGTGGTTTCCTGCACCAACACAAGTACGAAAAGTGGTTTTTCAACACTAACACAAGTGCGAAAAGTGGTTTTTCCACACTAATACAAGTTCAAAAGTGGTTTCCTGCACCAACACAAGTGCGAAAAGTGGTTTTTCAACACTAACACAAGTGCGAAAAGTGGTTTTTCAACACAAGCACAAGTGCAAAAAGTGTTTTTTCCACACTAATACAAGTGCAAAAGTGGTTTCCTGCACCAACACAAGTGCGAAAAGTGGTTTTTCAACACTAACACAAGTGCGAAAAGTGGTTTTTCAACACTAACACATGTGCGAAAAGTGGTTTTTCAACACTAACACAAGTGCGAAAAGTGTTTTTTCCACACTAATACAAGTGCAAATGTGGTTTCCTGCACCAACACAAGTGCGAAAAGTGGTTTTTCAACACTAACACAAGTGCGAAAAGTGGTTTTTCAACACTAACACGAGTGCGAAAAGTGGTTTTTCAACACTATCACAAGTGCAAAAGTGTTTTTTCCACACTAATACAAGTGCAAAAGTGGTTTCCTGCACCAACACAAGTGCGAAAAGTGGTTTTCCAACACTAACACAAGTGCGAAAAGTGGTTTTTCAACACTAACACAAGTGCGAAAAGTGGTTTTTCAACACTATCACAAGTGCAAAAAGTGTTTTTGCCACACTAATACAAGTGCAAAAGTGGTTTCCTGCACCAACACAAGTGCGAAAAGTGGTTTTTCAACACTAACACAAGTGCGAAAAGTGGTTTTTCAACACTAACACAAGTGCGAAAAGTGGTTTTTCCACACTAATACACATGCAAAAGTGGTTTCCTGCACCAACACAAGTGCGAAAAGTGGTTTTTCAACACTAACACAAGTGCAAAAAGTGGTTTTTCAACACTATCTCAAGTGCAAAAAGTGTTTTTTCCACACTAATACAAGTGCAAGAGTGGTTTCCTGCACCAACACAAGTGCAAAAAGTGGTTTTTCAACACTAACACAAGTGCGAAAAGTGGTTTTTCAACACTAACACATGTGCGAAAAGTGGTTTTTCCACACTAACAAGTGCAAAAGTGGTTTCCTGCACCAACACAAGTGCGAAAAGTGGTTTTTCAACACTAACACAAGTGCAAAAAGTGGTTTTTCAACACTATCTCAAGTGCAAAAAGTGTTTTTTCCACACTAATACAAGTGCAAAAGTGGTTTCCTGCACCAACACAAGTGCGAAAAGTGGTTTTTCAACACTAACACAAGTGCGAAAAGTGGTTTTTCAACACTAACACATGTGCGAAAAGTGGTTTTTCCACACGAATACAAGTGCAAAAGTGGTGTCCTGCACCAACACAAGTGCGAAAAGTGGTTTTTCAACACTAACACAAGGGCAAAAAGAGTTTTTTCCACACTAATACAAGTGCAAAAGTGGTTTCCTGCACCAACACAAGTGCGAAATGTGGTTTTCAACACTAACACAAGTGCGAAAAGTGTTTTTTCCACACTAATACAAGTGCAAAAGTGGTTTCCTGCACCATCACAAGTGCGAAAAGTGGTTTTTCAACACTAACACAAGTGCGAAAAGTGGTTTTTCAACACTAACACAAGTGCGAAAAGTGTTTTTTCCACACTAATACAAGTGCAAAAGTGGTTTCCTGCACCATCACAAGTGCGAAAAGTGGTTTTTCAACACTAACACAAGTGCGAAAAGTGGTTTTTCAACACTATCACAAGTGCAAAAAGTGTTTTTTCCACACTAATACAAGTGAAAAAGTGGTTTCCTGCACCAACACAAGTGCGAAAAGTGGTTTTTCAACACTAACACAAGTGCGAAAAGTGGTTTTTCAACACTATCACAAGTTCAAAAAGTGCTTTTTCCACTCTAATACAAGTGCAAAAGTGGTTTCATGCACCAACACAAGTGCGAAAAGTGGTTTTTCAACACTATCACAAGTGCAAATAGTGTTTTTTCCACACTAATACAAGTGCAAAAGTGGTTTCCTGCACCAACACAAGTGCGAAAAGTGGTTTTTCAACACTAACACAAGTGCGAAAAGTGGTTTTTCAACACTATCACAAGTGCAAAAAGTGTTTTTTCCACACTAATACAAGTGCAAAAGTGGTTTCCTGCACCAACATAAGTGCGAAAAGTGGTTTTTCAACACTAACACAAGTGCGAAAATTGGTTTTTCAACACTAACACAAGTGCGAAAAGTGGTTTTTCCACACTAATACAAGTACAAAAGTGGTTTCCTGCACCAACACAAGTGCGAAAAGTGGTTTTTCAACACTAACACAAGTGCGAAAAGTGGTTTTTCAACACTAACACAAGTGTGAAAAGTGTTTTTTCCACACTAATACAAGTGCAAAAGTGGTTTCCTGCACCAACACAAGTGCGAAAAGTGGTTTTTCAACACTAACACAAGTGCGAAAAGTGGTTTTTCAACACTATCACAAGTGCAAAAAGTGTTTTTTCCACACTAATACAAGTGCAAAAGTGGTTTCCTGCACCAACATAAGTGCGAAAAGTGGTTTTTCAACACTAACACAAGTGCGAAAAGTGGTTTTTCAACACTAACACAAGTGCGAAAAGTGGTTTTTCCACACTAACACAAGTGCGAAAAGTGTTTTTTCCACACTAATACAAGTGCAAGAGTGGTTTCCTGCACCAACACAAGTGCAAAAAGTGGTTTTTCAACACTAACACAAGTGCGAAAAGTGTTTTTTCCACACTAATACAAGTGCAAAAGTGGTTTCCTGCACCAACACAAGTGCGAAAAGTGGTTTTTCAACACTAACACAAGTGCGAAAAGTGGTTTTTCAACACTAACACAAGTGCGAAAAGTGGTTTTTCAACACTAACACAAGTGCGAAAAGTGGTTTTTCCACACTAATACAAGTGCAAAAGTGGTTTCCTGCACCAACACAAGTGCGAAAAGTGGTTTTTCAACACTAACACAAGTGCGAAAAGTGGTTTTTCAACACTATCACAAGTGCAAAAGTGGTTTCCTGCACCAACACAAGTGCAAAAAGTGGTTTTTCAAAACTAACACAAGTGCGAAAAGTTGTTTTTCAACACTAACACAAGTGCAAAAAGTGGTTTTTCAACACTATCTCAAGTGCAAAAAGTGTTTTTTCCACACTAATACAAGTGCAAAAGTGGTTTCCTGCACCAACACAAGTGCGAAAAGTGGTTTTTCAACACTAACACAAGTGCGAAAAGTGGTTTTTCAACACTAACACATGTGCGAAAAGTGTTTTTTCCACACTAATACAAATGCAAAAGTGGTGTCCTGCACCAACACAAGTGCGAAAAGTGGTTTTTCAACACTAACACAAGTGCAAAAAGTGTTTTTTCCACACTAATACAAGTGCAAAAGTGGTTTCCTGCACCAACACAAGTGCGAAATGTGGTTTTCAACACTAACACAAGTGCGAAAAGTGGTTTTTCAACACTAACACAAGTGCGAAAAGTGTTTTTTCCACACTAATACAAGTGCAAAAGTGGTTTCCTGCACCATCACAAGTGCGAAAAGTGGTTTTTCAACACTAACACAAGTGCGAAAAGTGGTTTTTCAACACTATCACAAGTGCAAAAAGTGTTTTTTCCACACTAATACAAGTGCAAAAGTGGTTTCCTGCACCAACACAAGTGCGAAAAGTGGTTTTTCAACACTAACACAAGTGCAAAAAGTGGTTTTTCAACACTATCACAAGTTCAAAAAGTGCTTTTTCCACTCTAATACAAGTGCAAAAGTGGTTTCATGCACCAACACAAGTGCGAAAAGTGGTTTTTCAACACTATCACAAGTGCAAAAAGTGTTTTTTCCACACTAATACAAGTGCAAAAGTGGTTTCCTGCACCAACACAAGTGCGAAAAGTGGTTTTTCAACACTAACACAAGTGCGAAAAGTGGCTTTTCAACACTATCACAAGTGCAAAAAGTGTTTTTTCCACACTAATACAAGTGCAAAAGTGGTTTCCTGCACCAACATAAGTGCGAAAAGTGGTTTTTCAACACTAACACAAGTGCGAAAAGTGGTTTTTCAACACTAACACAAGTGCGAAAAGTGGTTTTTCCACACTAATACAAGTGCAAAAGTGGTTTCCTGCACCAACACAAGTGCGAAAAGTGGTTTCTCAACACTAACACAAGTGCGAAAAGTGGTTTTTCAACACTATCACAAGTGCAAAAAGTGTTTTTTCCACACTAATACAAGTGCAAAAGTGGTTTCCTGCACCAACACAAGTACGAAAAGTGGTTTTTCAACACTAACACAAGTGCGAAAAGTGGTTTTTCCACACTAATACAAGTTCAAAAGTGGTTTCCTGCACCAACACAAGTGCGAAAAGTGGTTTTTCAACACTAACACAAGTGCGAAAAGTGGTTTTTCAACACAAGCACAAGTGCAAAAAGTGTTTTTTCCACACTAATACAAGTGCAAAAGTGGTTTCCTGCACCAACACAAGTGCGAAAAGTGGTTTTTCAACACTAACACAAGTGCGAAAAGTGGTTTTTCAACACTAACACATGTGCGAAAAGTGGTTTTTCAACACTAACACAAGTGCGAAAAGTGTTTTTTCCACACTAATACAAGTGCAAATGTGGTTTCCTGCACCAACACAAGTGCGAAAAGTGGTTTTTCAACACTAACACAAGTGCGAAAAGTGGTTTTTCAACACTAACACGAGTGCGAAAAGTGGTTTTTCAACACTATCACAAGTGCAAAAGTGTTTTTTCCACACTAATACAAGTGCAAAAGTGGTTTCCTGCACCAACACAAGTGCGAAAAGTGGTTTTCCAACACTAACACAAGTGCGAAAAGTGGTTTTTCAACACTAACACAAGTGCGAAAAGTGGTTTTTCAACACTATCACAAGTGCAAAAAGTGTTTTTGCCACACTAATACAAGTGCAAAAGTGGTTTCCTGCACCAACACAAGTGCGAAAAGTGGTTTTTCAACACTAACACAAGTGCGAAAAGTGGTTTTTCAACACTAACACAAGTGCGAAAAGTGGTTTTTCCACACTAATACACATGCAAAAGTGGTTTCCTGCACCAACACAAGTGCGAAAAGTGGTTTTTCAACACTAACACAAGTGCAAAAAGTGGTTTTTCAACACTATCTCAAGTGCAAAAAGTGTTTTTTCCACACTAATACAAGTGCAAGAGTGGTTTCCTGCACCAACACAAGTGCAAAAAGTGGTTTTTCAACACTAACACAAGTGCGAAAAGTGGTTTTTCAACACTAACACATGTGCGAAAAGTGGTTTTTCCACACTAACAAGTGCAAAAGTGGTTTCCTGCACCAACACAAGTGCGAAAAGTGGTTTTTCAACACTAACACAAGTGCAAAAAGTGGTTTTTCAACACTATCTCAAGTGCAAAAAGTGTTTTTTCCACACTAATACAAGTGCAAAAGTGGTTTCCTGCACCAACACAAGTGCGAAAAGTGGTTTTTCAACACTAACACAAGTGCGAAAAGTGGTTTTTCAACACTAACACATGTGCGAAAAGTGGTTTTTCCACACGAATACAAGTGCAAAAGTGGTGTCCTGCACCAACACAAGTGCGAAAAGTGGTTTTTCAACACTAACACAAGGGCAAAAAGAGTTTTTTCCACACTAATACAAGTGCAAAAGTGGTTTCCTGCACCAACACAAGTGCGAAATGTGGTTTTCAACACTAACACAAGTGCGAAAAGTGGTTTTTCAACACTAACACAAGTGCGAAAAGTGTTTTTTCCACACTAATACAAGTGCAAAAGTGGTTTCCTGCACCATCACAAGTGCGAAAAGTGGTTTTTCAACACTAACACAAGTGTGAAAAGTGTTTTTTCCACACTAATACAAGTGCAAAAGTGGTTTCCTGCACCAACACAAGTGCGAAAAGTGGTTTTTCAACACTAACACAAGTGCGAAAAGTGGTTTTTCAACACTATCACAAGTGCAAAAAGTGTTTTTTCCACACTAATACAAGTGCAAAAGTGGTTTCCTGCACCAACATAAGTGCGAAAAGTGGTTTTTCAACACTAACACAAGTGCGAAAAGTGGTTTTTCAACACTAACACAAGTGCGAAAAGTGGTTTTTCCACACTAACACAAGTGCGAAAAGTGTTTTTTCCACACTAATACAAGTGCAAGAGTGGTTTCCTGCACCAACACAAGTGCAAAAAGTGGTTTTTCAACACTAACACAAGTGCGAAAAGTGTTTTTTCCACACTAATACAAGTGCAAAAGTGGTTTCCTGCACCAACACAAGTGCGAAAAGTGGTTTTTCAACACTAACACAAGTGCGAAAAGTGGTTTTTCAACACTAACACAAGTGCGAAAAGTGGTTTTTCAACACTAACACAAGTGCGAAAAGTGGTTTTTCCACACTAATACAAGTGCAAAAGTGGTTTCCTGCACCAACACAAGTGCGAAAAGTGGTTTTTCAACACTAACACAAGTGCGAAAAGTGGTTTTTCAACACTATCACAAGTGCAAAAGTGGTTTCCTGCACCAACACAAGTGCAAAAAGTGGTTTTTCAAAACTAACACAAGTGCGAAAAGTTGTTTTTCAACACTAACACAAGTGCAAAAAGTGGTTTTTCAACACTATCTCAAGTGCAAAAAGTGTTTTTTCCACACTAATACAAGTGCAAAAGTGGTTTCCTGCACCAACACAAGTGCGAAAAGTGGTTTTTCAACACTAACACAAGTGCGAAAAGTGGTTTTTCAACACTAACACATGTGCGAAAAGTGTTTTTTCCACACTAATACAAATGCAAAAGTGGTGTCCTGCACCAACACAAGTGCGAAAAGTGGTTTTTCAACACTAACACAAGTGCAAAAAGTGTTTTTTCCACACTAATACAAGTGCAAAAGTGGTTTCCTGCACCAACACAAGTGCGAAATGTGGTTTTCAACACTAACACAAGTGCGAAAAGTGGTTTTTCAACACTAACACAAGTGCGAAAAGTGTTTTTTCCACACTAATACAAGTGCAAAAGTGGTTTCCTGCACCATCACAAGTGCGAAAAGTGGTTTTTCAACACTAACACAAGTGCGAAAAGTGGTTTTTCAACACTATCACAAGTGCAAAAAGTGTTTTTTCCACACTAATACAAGTGCAAAAGTGGTTTCCTGCACCAACACAAGTGCGAAAAGTGGTTTTTCAACACTAACACAAGTGCAAAAAGTGGTTTTTCAACACTATCACAAGTTCAAAAAGTGCTTTTTCCACTCTAATACAAGTGCAAAAGTGGTTTCATGCACCAACACAAGTGCGAAAAGTGGTTTTTCAACACTATCACAAGTGCAAAAAGTGTTTTTTCCACACTAATACAAGTGCAAAAGTGGTTTCCTGCACCAACACAAGTGCGAAAAGTGGTTTTTCAACACTAACACAAGTGCGAAAAGTGGCTTTTCAACACTATCACAAGTGCAAAAAGTGTTTTTTCCACACTAATACAAGTGCAAAAGTGGTTTCCTGCACCAACATAAGTGCGAAAAGTGGTTTTTCAACACTAACACAAGTGCGAAAAGTGGTTTTTCAACACTAACACAAGTGCGAAAAGTGGTTTTTCCACACTAATACAAGTGCAAAAGTGGTTTCCTGCACCAACACAAGTGCGAAAAGTGGTTTCTCAACACTAACACAAGTGCGAAAAGTGGTTTTTCAACACTATCACAAGTGCAAAAAGTGTTTTTTCCACACTAATACAAGTGCAAAAGTGGTTTCCTGCACCAACACAAGTACGAAAAGTGGTTTTTCAACACTAACACAAGTGCGAAAAGTGGTTTTTCCACACTAATACAAGTTCAAAAGTGGTTTCCTGCACCAACACAAGTGCGAAAAGTGGTTTTTCAACACTAACACAAGTGCGAAAAGTGGTTTTTCAACACAAGCACAAGTGCAAAAAGTGTTTTTTCCACACTAATACAAGTGCAAAAGTGGTTTCCTGCACCAACACAAGTGCGAAAAGTGGTTTTTCAACACTAACACAAGTGCGAAAAGTGGTTTTTCAACACTAACACATGTGCGAAAAGTGGTTTTTCAACACTAACACAAGTGCGAAAAGTGTTTTTTCCACACTAATACAAGTGCAAATGTGGTTTCCTGCACCAACACAAGTGCGAAAAGTGGTTTTTCAACACTAACACAAGTGCGAAAAGTGGTTTTTCAACACTAACACGAGTGCGAAAAGTGGTTTTTCAACACTATCACAAGTGCAAAAGTGTTTTTTCCACACTAATACAAGTGCAAAAGTGGTTTCCTGCACCAACACAAGTGCGAAAAGTGGTTTTCCAACACTAACACAAGTGCGAAAAGTGGTTTTTCAACACTAACACAAGTGCGAAAAGTGGTTTTTCAACACTATCACAAGTGCAAAAAGTGTTTTTGCCACACTAATACAAGTGCAAAAGTGGTTTCCTGCACCAACACAAGTGCGAAAAGTGGTTTTTCAACACTAACACAAGTGCGAAAAGTGGTTTTTCAACACTAACACAAGTGCGAAAAGTGGTTTTTCCACACTAATACACATGCAAAAGTGGTTTCCTGCACCAACACAAGTGCGAAAAGTGGTTTTTCAACACTAACACAAGTGCAAAAAGTGGTTTTTCAACACTATCTCAAGTGCAAAAAGTGTTTTTTTCCACACTAATACAAGTGCAAGAGTGGTTTCCTGCACCAACACAAGTGCAAAAAGTGGTTTTTCAACACTAACACAAGTGCGAAAAGTGGTTTTTCAACACTAACACATGTGCGAAAAGTGGTTTTTCCACACTAACAAGTGCAAAAGTGGTTTCCTGCACCAACACAAGTGCGAAAAGTGGTTTTTCAACACTAACACAAGTGCAAAAAGTGGTTTTTCAACACTATCTCAAGTGCAAAAAGTGTTTTTTCCACACTAATACAAGTGCAAAAGTGGTTTCCTGCACCAACACAAGTGCGAAAAGTGGTTTTTCAACACTAACACAAGTGCGAAAAGTGGTTTTTCAACACTAACACATGTGCGAAAAGTGGTTTTTCCACACGAATACAAGTGCAAAAGTGGTGTCCTGCACCAACACAAGTGCGAAAAGTGGTTTTTCAACACTAACACAAGGGCAAAAAGAGTTTTTTCCACACTAATACAAGTGCAAAAGTGGTTTCCTGCACCAACACAAGTGCGAAATGTGGTTTTCAACACTAACACAAGTGCGAAAAGTGGTTTTTCAACACTAACACAAGTGCGAAAAGTGTTTTTTCCACACTAATACAAGTGCAAAAGTGGTTTCCTGCACCATCACAAGTGCGAAAAGTGGTTTTTCAACACTAACACAAGTGCGAAAAGTGGTTTTTCAACACTATCACAAGTGCAAAAAGTGTTTTTTCCACACTAATACAAGTGAAAAAGTGGTTTCCTGCACCAACACAAGTGCGAAAAGTGGTTTTTCAACACTAACACAAGTGCGAAAAGTGGTTTTTCAACACTATCACAAGTTCAAAAAGTGCTTTTTCCACTCTAATACAAGTGCAAAAGTGGTTTCATGCACCAACACAAGTGCGAAAAGTGGTTTTTCAACACTATCACAAGTGCAAATAGTGTTTTTTCCACACTAATACAAGTGCAAAAGTGGTTTCCTGCACCAACACAAGTGCGAAAAGTGGTTTTTCAACACTAACACAAGTGCGAAAAGTGGTTTTTCAACACTATCACAAGTGCAAAAAGTGTTTTTTCCACACTAATACAAGTGCAAAAGTGGTTTCCTGCACCAACATAAGTGCGAAAAGTGGTTTTTCAACACTAACACAAGTGCGAAAATTGGTTTTTCAACACTAACACAAGTGCGAAAAGTGGTTTTTCCACACTAATACAAGTACAAAAGTGGTTTCCTGCACCAACACAAGTGCGAAAAGTGGTTTTTCAACACTAACACAAGTGCGAAAAGTGGTTTTTCAACACTAACACAAGTGTGAAAAGTGTTTTTTCCACACTAATACAAGTGCAAAAGTGGTTTCCTGCACCAACACAAGTGCGAAAAGTGGTTTTTCAACACTAACACAAGTGCGAAAAGTGGTTTTTCAACACTATCACAAGTGCAAAAAGTGTTTTTTCCACACTAATACAAGTGCAAAAGTGGTTTCCTGCACCAACATAAGTGCGAAAAGTGGTTTTTCAACACTAACACAAGTGCGAAAAGTGGTTTTTCAACACTAACACAAGTGCGAAAAGTGGTTTTTCCACACTAACACAAGTGCGAAAAGTGTTTTTTCCACACTAATACAAGTGCAAGAGTGGTTTCCTGCACCAACACAAGTGCAAAAAGTGGTTTTTCAACACTAACACAAGTGCGAAAAGTGTTTTTTCCACACTAATACAAGTGCAAAAGTGGTTTCCTGCACCAACACAAGTGCGAAAAGTGGTTTTTCAACACTAACACAAGTGCGAAAAGTGGTTTTTCAACACTAACACAAGTGCGAAAAGTGGTTTTTCAACACTAACACAAGTGCGAAAAGTGGTTTTTCCACACTAATACAAGTGCAAAAGTGGTTTCCTGCACCAACACAAGTGCGAAAAGTGGTTTTTCAACACTAACACAAGTGCGAAAAGTGGTTTTTCAACACTATCACAAGTGCAAAAGTGGTTTCCTGCACCAACACAAGTGCAAAAAGTGGTTTTTCAAAACTAACACAAGTGCGAAAAGTTGTTTTTCAACACTAACACAAGTGCAAAAAGTGGTTTTTCAACACTATCTCAAGTGCAAAAAGTGTTTTTTCCACACTAATACAAGTGCAAAAGTGGTTTCCTGCACCAACACAAGTGCGAAAAGTGGTTTTTCAACACTAACACAAGTGCGAAAAGTGGTTTTTCAACACTAACACATGTGCGAAAAGTGTTTTTTCCACACTAATACAAATGCAAAAGTGGTGTCCTGCACCAACACAAGTGCGAAAAGTGGTTTTTCAACACTAACACAAGTGCAAAAAGTGTTTTTTCCACACTAATACAAGTGCAAAAGTGGTTTCCTGCACCAACACAAGTGCGAAATGTGGTTTTCAACACTAACACAAGTGCGAAAAGTGGTTTTTCAACACTAACACAAGTGCGAAAAGTGTTTTTTCCACACTAATACAAGTGCAAAAGTGGTTTCCTGCACCATCACAAGTGCGAAAAGTGGTTTTTCAACACTAACACAAGTGCGAAAAGTGGTTTTTCAACACTATCACAAGTGCAAAAAGTGTTTTTTCCACACTAATACAAGTGCAAAAGTGGTTTCCTGCACCAACACAAGTGCGAAAAGTGGTTTTTCAACACTAACACAAGTGCAAAAAGTGGTTTTTCAACACTATCACAAGTTCAAAAAGTGCTTTTTCCACTCTAATACAAGTGCAAAAGTGGTTTCATGCACCAACACAAGTGCGAAAAGTGGTTTTTCAACACTATCACAAGTGCAAAAAGTGTTTTTTCCACACTAATACAAGTGCAAAAGTGGTTTCCTGCACCAACACAAGTGCGAAAAGTGGTTTTTCAACACTAACACAAGTGCGAAAAGTGGCTTTTCAACACTATCACAAGTGCAAAAAGTGTTTTTTCCACACTAATACAAGTGCAAAAGTGGTTTCCTGCCCAAACACAAGTGCGAAAAGTGGTTTTCAACACTAACACAAGTGCGAAAAGTGGTTTTTCAACACTAACACAAGTGTGAAAAGTGGTTTTTCAACACTATCACAAGTGCAAAAAGTGTTTTTTCCACACTAATACAAGTGCAAAAGTGGTTTCCTGCACCAACATAAGTGCGAAAAGTGGTTTTTCAACACTAACACAAGTGCGAAAAGTGGTTTTTCAACACTAACACAAGTGCGAAAAGTGGTTTTTCCACACTAATACAAGTGCAAAAGTGGTTTCCTGCACCAACACAAGTGCGAAAAGTGGTTTTTCAACACTAACACAAGTGCGAAAAGTGGTTTTTCAACACTAACACAAGTGCGAAAAGTGGTTTTTCCACACTAATACAAGTGCAAAAGTGGTTTCCTGCACCAACACAAGTGCGAAAAGTGGTTTTTCAACACCAACACAAGTGCGAAAAGTGGTTTTTCAACACTAGCATAAGTGCAAAAAGTGGTTTTTCCACACTAATACAAGTGCAAAAGTGGTTTCCTGCACCAACACAAGTGCGAAAAGTGGTTTTTCAACACTAACACAAGTGCGAAAAGTGGTTTTTCAACACTATCACAAGTGCAAAAAGTGTTTTTTCCACACTAATACAAGTGCAAAAGTGGTTTCCTGCACCAACACAAGTGCGAAAAGTGGTTTTTCAACACTAACACAAGTGCGAAAAGTGGTTTTTCAACACTATCACAAGTGCAAAAAGTGTTTTTTCCACACTAATACAAGTGCAAAAGTGGTTTCCTGCACCAACACAAGTGCGAAAAGTGGTTTTTCAACACTAACACAAGTGCGAAAAGTGGTTTTTCCACACTAATACAAGTTCAAAAGTGGTTTCCTGCACCAACACAAGTGCGAAAAGTGGTTTTTCAACACTAACACAAGTGCGAAAAGTGGTTTTTCAACACAAGCACAAGTGCAAAAAGTGTTTTTTCCACACTAATACATGTGCAAAAGTGGTTTCCTGCACCAACACAAGTGCGAAAAGTGGTTTTTCAACACTAACACAAGTGCAAAAAGTGGTTTTTCAACACTAACACATGTGCGAAAAGTGGTTTTTCAACACTAACACAAGTGCGAAAAGTGTTTTTTCCACACTAATACAAGTGCAAAAGTGGTTTCCTGCACCAACACAAGTGCGAAAAGTGGTTTTTCAACACTAACACAAGTGTGAAAAGTGGTTTTTCAACACTAACACGAGTGCGAAAAGTGGTTTTTCAACACTATCACAAGAGCAAAAAGTGTTTTTTCCACACTAATACAAGTGCAAAAGTGGTTTCCTGCACCAACACAAGTGCGAAAAGTGGTTTTCCAACACTAACACAAGTGCGAAAAGTGGTTTTTCAACACTATCACAAGTGCAAAAAGTGTTTTTTCCACACTAATACAAGTGCAAAAGTGGTTTCCTGCACCAACACAAGTGCGAAAAGTGGTTTTTCAACACTAACACAAGTGCGAAAAGTGGTTTTTCAACACTATCACAAGTGCAAAAAGTGTTTTTTCCACACTAATACAAGTGCAAAAGTGGTTTCCTGCACCAACACAAGTGCGAAAAGTGGTTTTTCAACACTAACACAAGTGCGAAAAGTGGTTTTTCCACACTAATACAAGTTCAAAAGTGGTTTCCTGCACCAACACAAGTGCGAAAAGTGGTTTTTCAACACTAACACAAGTGCGAAAAGTGGTTTTTTCAACACAAGCACAAGTGCAAAAAGTGTTTTTTCCACACTAATACAAGTGCAAAAGTGGTTTCCTGCACCAACACAAGTGCGAAAAGTGGTTTTTCAACACTAACACAAGTGCGAAAAGTGGTTTTTCAACACTAACACATGTGCGAAAAAGTGGTTTTTCAACACTAACACAAGTGCGGAAAGTGTTTTTTCCACACTAATACAAGTGCAAAAGTGGTTTCCTGCACCAAACACAAGTGCGAAAAGTGGTTTTTCAACACTAACACAAGTGCGAAAAGTGGTTTTTCAACACTAACACGAGTGCGAAAAGTGGTTTTTCAAAACTATCACAAGTGCAAAAAGTGTTTTTTTCCACACTAATACAAGTGCAAAAGTGGGTTTCCTGCACCAACACAAGTGCGAAAAGTGGTTTTCCCAACACTAACACAAGTGCGAAAAGTGGTTTTTTCAACACTAACATAAGTGCAAAAAGTGTTTTTTTTTCCACACTAATACAAGTGCAGAAAGTGGGTTTCCTGCACCAACACAAGTGCGAAAAGTGGTTTTTCAACACTAACACAAGTGCGGAAAAGTGGTTTTTCCACACTAATACAAGTTCAAAAGTGGTTTCCTGCACCAACACAAGTGCGAAAAGTGGTTTTTTCAACACTAACACAAGTGCGAAAAGTGGTTTTTCAACACAAGCACAAGTGCAAAAAGTGTTTTTTTCCACACTAATACAAGTGCAAAAGTGGTTTCATGCACCAACACAAGTGCGAAAAGTGGTTTTTCAACACTATCACAAGTGCAAAATAGTGTTTTTTCCACACTAATACAAGTGCAAAAAGTGGTTTCCTGCACCAACACAAGTGCGAAAAGTGGTTTTTCAACACTAACACAAGTGCGAAAAGTGGTTTTTCAACACTATCACAAGTGCAAAAAGTGTTTTTTCCACACTAATACAAGTGCAAAAGTGGTTTCCTGCACCAACATAAGTGCGAAAAGTGGTTTTTCAACACTAACACAAGTGCGAAAATTGGTTTTTTCAACACTAACACAAGTGCGAAAAGTGGTTTTTCCACACTAATACAAGTGCAAAAGTGGTTTCCTGCACCAACACAAGTGCGAAAAGTGGTTTTTCAACACTAACACAAGTGCGAAAAGTGGTTTTTCAACACTAACACAAGTGTGAAAAGTGTTTTTTTCCACACTAATACAAGTGCAAAAGTGGTTTCCTGCACCAACACAAGTGCGAAAAGTGGTTTTTCAACACTAACACAAGTGCGAAAAGTGGTTTTTCAACACTATCACAAGTGCAAAAAGTGTTTTTTCCACACTAATACAAGTGCAAAAGTGGTTTCCTGCACCAACATAAGTGCGAAAAGTGGTTTTTCAACACTAACACAAGTGCGAAAAGTGGTTTTTCAAACACTAACACAAGTGCGAAAAGTGGTTTTTCCACACTAACACAAGTGCGAAAAGTGTTTTTTTCCACACTAATACAAGTGCAAGAGTGGTTTCCTGCACCAACACAAGTGCAAAAAGTGGTTTTTCAACACTAACACAAGTGCGAAAAGTGTTTTTTCCACACTAATACAAGTGCAAAAGTGGTTTCCTGCACCAACACAAGTGCGAAAAGTGGTTTTTCAACCCTAACACAAGTGCGAAAAGTGGTTTTTCAACACTAACACAAGTGCGAAAAAGTGGTTTTTCAACACTAACACAAGTGCGAAAAGTGGTTTTTCCACACTAATACAAGTGCAAAAGTGGTTTCCTGCACCAACACAAGTGCGAAAAGTGGTTTTTCAACACTAACACAAGTGCGAAAAGTGGTTTTTCAACACTATCACAAGTGCAAAAGTGGTTTCCTGCACCAACACAAGTGCAAAAAGTGGTTTTTCAAACTAACACAAGTGCGAAAAGTTGTTTTTCAACACTGAACACAAGTGCAAAAAGTGGTTTTTCAACACTATCTCAAGTGCAAAAAGTGTTTTTTCCACACTAATACAAGTGCAAAAGTG